>NC_048899.1:11346415-11381404 GCF_011077185.1 Oxyura jamaicensis | reverse complement strand
AAGAAAGAAAGAAAGAAAGAAAGAAAGAAAGAAAGAAAGAAAGAAAGGGAAACTTGTCTGTGTTGACCAGAATTGGAGGAGTTAAAATATTTCTCACAATAGGAATTCCAGGTCCTGTCATTAGAGGATGGAGTAGGAGTTGCAGTGTTTGTCAAACTGGAAAGTGACACATCAGATGGTTTGGTGGGGAATACAGAAGATCTGATTAATCTTTAACTCGACACTTTTAGAAACAGATAAGAGTAGACTTCTTGGAGCGACATGTACCGTCAGGAAGAGACTTTAATGACAACCTTTACAGAAAATATCTCTGTAAGTCCAGTGAGGGATTCAACACAGCCGTGTAACTAAAGAGGAGAAAACACGAGGTTTCAGAGCATCGTTCCTTTTTTTTTTTTTTTCCTTTTATTTTCTCTCTTTTTTTAAAATAATTTTATTCTTCCCCGTGTGTTAGCTGTCCCCTTCGTGGGACTGGGCTGTCTTGGGCTCTGGGCTGCTGTCCACGCCCCGCCCTGGCAGCTCCCTTTAGGCTGTATGTATCTGATTGTCAATTTTCTTTCAAAGTTTATTTTTATGATAAAAACAAGAGGAAAAGCTCGGGCTTCCAAAGATGTCTAAAAATTTGATTTATGGTTAGTATAAAGACAACAGTATAAATAACAAAGGAGGTGGCAGCTGCTGCACGGATTGCTATGGAGACCCTAATGAAATTAGCACTATCAGAGGGTTTCTAATATATTTGTTTTGCGTTAAGCTTCTAATTTCTTTCCTATTTCAGATAGCCAGAATGTAATGAACAACAACAACAACAAAAGTAGAAAAAAAGAAAACAGCCCACCGAAAAAATGTGTGCGACAGATCCCTAGTCAATAAATAAATGCTAACCTCACCGAGGTTTTTGTAGGCAGGATTTGGTCTGACTCAAGATGGCCAAGCCTCGTAGACCGCCTCCTCCCCGCGGCTGCGCTCCCAGCGCGGAGGCGGCCCCGCGGTGCCAGCCGGGCTGAAATAAATACTTGAAAAAAATACTGCACTTTTTTTTTTAACCTCTTTTTTTTTTTTTTTTTTTTTTTTTTCGAGTGTAACGGCTCCTTGTGTGACGCCACGGTTTGTTTTACTCTATTAATGACTTACAAGTCGCTGTCTTAATTAATCCTTACATAAACTACAAACACCAGCCACTGTTACAACTGTTCAAGACTACTCTCTCAACTAGCTCAGACCGAAGATACTAAATAGGTGAAATGTAAGTCACCACGGACCTGGATCGATCTCCCGAAGCGTTGGTGAATAAACTCTACAAATAGCCACATAAATACATTAAGACGAGGATAAATAATCAGTGATACAAAAATGTCTCGCTTAAAATAATAAATACATATCATTTAGTCCGCTGCGATCCTCACGTTACGGAAGAATTCATAAATTAACTTCTCTGAAATAAGCTCACACGCGGGCAAGTTCCCACCGCTCACAACTGGTCTACAACACCTCAGCATGACGCGCTGCTAACACTAATGGGTCTCTAAGACTTACCTTCAAGTACATCATTACCAGCTTATTAGTCCCTTGGTTTGCAGTATATTGCACTGTCATGCTTACAACAGCTAGAAAAGGACGGCTCCTGCTCACGGACCTACTCGGGGCTGCGGGGAAAGAGGGTGGTGGCTCTTAGGGGAGGCAAATCCGCTAATACTGCTGGCACCGGCAACACGGTCACGTCCGAAAAGTGAGGTAATCAGAGGCGAGCCCGCTCGGCTCGCTCCCGGCCCGCTACAGATGCGTGAGCTTGGGCGCCTCCTGCATCCGTCCCTGAGACGTGTGGTGAGAGGAGAGGTCCGTGTAGGTGGGGTGGGGGTCGCAAGGTCCGTGGTGGTGGCTGCCGGGGATCTGCGCGGCGCAGCTGTAGTCCACGCTGGCGGAGGAGGGGTGCTGCAGGTGCCCCAGGTTGAACATAGGGCCCGAGGCCGGCATCGAGTCCACGAAGTTGCCCCCGACGTAGACGGGGCTGCCCTGCAGGCCGGGGTTGGCGAAGCCACCGCTGCTCTGCAGGGGGTGCGGGTCGTACTCCGCGCCCGCGTAGCGCTTCTGCTGCGGCAGGCAGCTGCTCAGCGGCGCCGTGTAGGCGGCCAGCCCGTACATGCTCTGCTGGGACTTGGCGAAGGAGGTGGGCGAGGGGGTGTCGTAGCTGAGGCTGTTGACGCCGGGGAGCTGGCTGGAGTAGCCGACGTGGTTCGGGCCGCTCAGGGGGGGGGCTGCGGTCCGGGGACTGCCCCACGGGGGAGTGCATGATCCCTTTGGCTTTCTGGTCCTTTTTGTACTTCATCCTGCGGTTCTGGAACCAGATCTTGATCTGCCGCTCGGTCAGGTTCAGCAGGTTGGCCATCTCTACCCGGCGCGGCCGGCACAGGTAGCGGTTGAAGTGGAACTCTTTCTCCAGCTCCACCAGCTGCGCGCTGGTGTAGGCTGTGCGCACCCGCTTGGAGGCCGGCCCGGGGGGGCTCTTGTCCTCGCAGCTCTCTCCTGCGGGGAAGAGGCGCCGAGAGCCGTTGGTTCCCCCCCTCCCCCCGAAAGCCCTCTGGGGTGCCCCGGATCCCCCCGCCCCCTCCCGCTCCGCAGGGGGCCCGGGGGCTGCCTCCCCCCACACGCACTCCCCCCCACTGCTACCACCCCCGACGGCGCCCCCCTTTCCCCCCGCTGCCTCCCTCCAGAGCCCGTCCAGGCCCGTCGGGGGCCGCTCTCGCCGCCCCTGGGCTTGCGGGGGGAGCGGGACGGGAGCCCCCAAGGCGCCCCCCTCCCCAGGGCCAGGACCCCCGAGCCGGCAGCCGGAGGAAGGCGGGGGCCGGCTCCCAGGCTGCTCCCCCGCGGCAGGGGCAGGGGCGGGCATCGGGGCGGGGGGGAACGGGGGGAGAACGGGGGGCGGGTGCGGGGCGGCTACCTGAGGGGGGGCAGGTGCTTTTCTGCTTGGAGTTCTGCCGGGACTCCTTCATCCAGGGGAATATCTGCTTGCTGAGGGTGGCGGTGGAAGAGCCCGAGGAGTTGGGGCCCCCCTTGGCTTTTTTCGGAGGGGGCGCGCTGGGAGGGTTGGGCGGGGAGGAGGGCGGCAGCGCCGGGGGCTGCTGCTCGCCCATGCCCGGGGGCTGGCTGCCCCCGGGGCCGCCCCCCGCCGTCCTCATGCAGCTGCCGTTCAGCTCGCTGCCCTTATGCGCCGGGCCGCGGCCGGGCGCCGAGCCCTGGACGGAGCAGGCGGAGGCGGGGTACTCGCCGTCCAGGCCGGCCGGGCCGTAGGGCTGGTGGGCCGCGCCGTAGGGGTAGGAGTCGGCCTTGCTGTACGTGTAGCCCCCGAAGAGCCCCGCGTTGTCGTAGTAGGCGGCTTTCTGCATCTTGTGCTCTGCGATCGCCAAGGCCCGCGGCCCCTGCTCAAATATCATTGACTGCCTCCCCGCGCCTCACGTCGTCGGCCTGGGCCACTCGCCGCCGCGGGAGCCACCTGGGGAGGGGGACAGCGGGGACACAAAAGAGACCTTCAGTGGTGGGCACCCGGCTGGGAGAGGCCGGCATGGCCCCGGCACGTCCCGCATCCCCGAGTGCCCGACCTCGGCTGGACAGGGGGAATGGGGACAGCGGGCGTGGAGACAGGGGACACCGGGAAAGGAGCAGGGGACACAGAGCAAGGGACATCATGGAAGGAGCAGGAGACATCTTGGAAGGAGCAGGGGAGATCATGGAAGAGCAGGGAACATCAAGGAAGGAGCAGGGACATCATGGAAGAGCAGGGAACATCAAGGAAGGAGCAGGGACATGAAGGAAGGAGCAAGGAACATCACAGAAGGAGCAGGAGACACCAGAGAAGGACCAGAGTCACCAGAGGGGAAGCAGGGGGCACCAGGAAGGAGCAGGGTCACCAGGCGCTCTGGGGAAAACCCATTGGTGGGGCTTCCTAGAGACAGCTTTCTCGGAGCCTTTGGGAACCTGGGGTTCTCGTTGGTTTGTTTGCTTGTTACGTTTTGCTTGGTCTTTGGGCCATTTCCTCGGGAATCTGGCAGAGGCTGCCAGAGAGCACGGCGGGGCCAGCCCCGCTCCGCTGCCCGGGGACACCCCGCTCCTCACCCGCGACAGGGGCCCGGCCACGGGTGGGTGCTGTCCCCAGAGCCCCCACGGGCCCATCTGGGCAGAGATCCTGCGGGCATCCCCCACGGCCGGCCGCCGGCACGCGTGCGCACGGCCGCGCACGGCTGACATGATGGATTGAGCCGGGCTGCAGCCGGCGAAGGCAGAAAAATCCCGTCGCCTTTGTACACCCGGCCTCCTTCTTGCCCCGGATTCCTCTGGAGTTAAAGTATAACCGACGCCATTCACTAACTTCGCTTTGCACTATAAAGGATGTCGCAGGTCAGCTCCCCTATTTTAATTCCGTGATGAATTAAAATCCCTCACCCGACGTTTCTCGTCCCTTTCATTTGTCCCCAGCAGAAAGAACCTGGGGATGTTTTTTAGGGGATGGTTTTCATTATAAACGCTGATTCTATGATCTCTTCTTTTACTGGCCTGCAAACTCATGGCGCTCCCCTCCCCGCCCCCCGACCAAGCCGCCCGGCCTGGAAATGCCCGGGGATGAGGACACCCCGGAGGTCCGAGTTTTGGGGCAGGGCGCTGCTTTCCCCCGGCCGCACCCGGGACTTCTCTTCTCTTCCTGCAGGACAGAAACTCGCCCGCGATCTGGTCACAGTTTTTCAGTATCCCCTGTTCTCAGTTTTACGCGGTATTTTTCTTGATGGGTTGGGTTTGCCTCTCACATTTTTAGTAATTTTAAAGATTAGCACATACTTAAACTGATTGTATAAGTCTGTACGTCAACGTACCTTAGTAGTTTATTATATTTCTTCAGGGTTCAAGCCTATTAACATGCTAGAGAAAAGCAGCTAGAAATTTTTGAACACTGTCTGAAAATTACCATTCTCCAGCCTGTACTTAGGCAACACTACAATAGCACTACTCTTTCTCCCGTAGCAATTGGTATAGTCAAGTACCTAATAATTCCCTAAAATTCACCGCCGTACACGTCTGTACGGGGAGAGCTGCAGCCCGCAGCCGCTCTCGACGGTATCCCCGGTCACAAACCGCCGTCGTCCTTTTCATCCCCGAACAAAAGCGTGGGATTATCTGGGAAGTTGATAGGAATGGGAAAGGAGCTATTTTCCTCTCCTGGAAAGTTTTAGTAAAAGGATGTCTCGATTCAGATGAGTTTTAATAAACTACTATAATCTGGACGACACTTGGAAGCATTTTTCTGCAAAATAACTCTGTCGCTCATTTTCCATTTCTATCATCTACATTTTCGGGAGCAGCCTGTACTGAGGACTTTTGTTAGCACAACACTGCCTTGAGCGTATGCTTTTATGTGCCTCGTAAAATATAGTTCCCAAAAGAATACGCAGAATCTTAAGAAAGAATATTGCTGTTAAGCTGTTAAAAGCCTTATTTCTTTTCTGAAATACCAACTGCTTGTGAACTCTGCTTGAACCTAAAAAGGAGGCTATGGGCCATAAATCACATGGACAATGCTCAACTGTTTGGTGGCTCATCTTTAGATCTTAAAAAGAGAGAGAGGGAGAGAAAGAGGAAGAGAGAGACCTTTCTAGGTTTTGATTTTCCACGAGTGCAAGGCCCAGGGTGATGTTTTTGTAGGGAACACCAAAGCAGGGGCTCGACACTTGGTGGTTTGGCCAGAAACAGCCTCCAGGAAAAAAAGGTGACATCCAAATGGCGAGGCCGAGCCGTGGGAGGTGGGCTCGGAGGCACTGAGGGTAGGAAACCGCAAAGTATCCATGTCTGTGTTTCGAATTTCCCTTCCTCCTCTCCAGAAAGGTTAACCTCAGCTGAACCGCTCGGCGTTACACATGATAATGGGGCTCTTTGTCCCGCCGCTGGTCTCAGCGCCTTTGGGGTGCCCCCGCCGTGGGGGCTCAGCACCCGCCGCCCGAGCCCCGCGCTCCGCACCCGCGGAAACCCGCGCACGACCGCACGGGGCCCGCGGCCAGCTGCGCCCCGGCACTTCCATATTAAGCAGTTCTCTCCTAAAACTTCCACTACACTTAATTCTGCCGAGGATCAATATCTCATATGATACCGAATAAATAAAAGGCGGCGAGAGCGGCCAGTGGAGCGGTTATTAAGGCAGCCGGAGCTCTCAGGGTGCATATCAATGCACCTGTCATTGCGGTTTGTAGCAAAATTTATGACCGCGAGTGCTGTGGCAGTAAACGCTCCGGCCAGGAATGAAAAGGAAAACACTTCCCAAGCCCCAGCACTTTCAGAAGTGCAAAGCAGCCTGCGCGTAGGAGGGAGCCCGGCAAAAGAATTCCCCACTCGGCACATTTCCCGGCCGGCGGCCCGGAGGGAGCCCCGTATATAAGGGGAGCGCTGGGGCCGCCGGCGGCCGTGGCCGGCCCGCGGGCAGGGGAACCGGGCGGCTGCCGGGACGGGCACCCACCGGCTGCCGGTGGCTCGGCCGAGCCGAGCGGGGGGTCCCTGCCTTTCGGGGGCCGGGGGAGCGAGGACAGGGGAGGGCCGGCGCCGGCTCTGATGGGGCCTTAAAGTAAGTCCAGAGCCCCCCTCCCCGGGGAGCCCCCCTTCTCCCCAAGGCTGGGCCCAGGCTGTGGCTGCTTCCCAGCCGGGCCCGGCAGCGAGCTGCGTGTCTCGGCGGGGCTTCCCAGGGACTGCTGCTCCTCGGCCTCCATGCAGCGACAGCCCCGGGAGCCTGCAGCCCCGGCCCCGCTCCCCGGCGGCTCTGCTCCCTGTGGAGGGGCCGTCGGGCCGGGGACAGCGGGAGACGGATGGAAAAGGAAATTTAGAGAACTCACCACACTTATGTTTTTTCTTGAATTTTGACTTTAACAGTGTGTGTAGGATCTTCAGGTTCCTTGGGATAATCCTTGGGCACGGACCTGCAACAAAAGTGAGAACTCTCAGCGGAAGCTAGTTTGTTTTGGACTTTCTTCCTTAGGACTTTGTTAATAAATGCACGTCTTGTCCGCTGCCCCTCACCGTGTCTCTAAGTCCACGTCAGATCTTTTACCAGACAAAGGGCAGACGCTTCTCTTCATTTATTAATAACGCTTTGGGAGAGGCGGGGAGCGAAGAAACGAGCAAAATACCCCCGGAGAGCCGCCGCCTCCACCGCAGCAAGGCCGAGGGGAGCCGGCAGGGTCCGAGCCGAGGCCGCAGCGCCCAGGAGCCGCGGGCAGACCCCGCTCGGCGGCGGGCTCCGCTCCTGCGGGGCCGGCGCTGGTCCTTCTTCCCCCCCCCCCCCTCCCCCCGGCTCCCCATCCACCGGCTGAGACAGAAAGAGAAGCGAAGAGACCCCGGCGCTGAAAATATGCCGCAAACGTTTGTGGCTCGAAACGCGCATTTTGCATCTGATCGTGTAATGTGTCGAGTCAGGACTTTAAGAACTTAAGAGTGCCAGAAAATCCCCCACAAAGAAGCCCAGGTCATTATAAAGACGATATCTAGCAGCCATAAGCCTTTGAAATGACCTTTGGCTTGTATAGCAATAACTCACCACTTAATGAACAACCAACGGAAGCGCCTCCAATAGCTCACAACACAACAGACATTACAACTTTCCACCAAGTCTTCTCTCTCCCTACCCAAACCCAGTAGGATGCGGCATTCCCCTTCCAAATCACCTTAATTTATGCTGGCAAACTGGAGTTAGGGAAGAGCTTCATGATTACACACGGTGCTCGCTCAGGTTCCTGGCCCGGGCCTGTCCCGGTAACGTCTTATATAATATATGCACGTGGGCGTACGTCAACTTTAAGTGCTTTATTTTTTTTTAACAGAGATCATTAGAAATAGCACTTTACGGCGTGCAGGAAGAAAAGAAAGCGTAAGTTGGGTTGCACCTTAGCCCCTGAGCGGAGAGAGCGTAACACTGCACATCAAGTCATTGTTACCCGCTGTTGCTAAACGTGGTAAGTTTTCGTCTTGCGTCTAATTAATTATCGACTTCTCTTCCCTTTTCGAAGCAGCCTCACAAGCAATAGCCTCCTTGCTCTGGACATGCTTTACTTGGCGACAGGTTGGGCAAATACCTAGATTTCCACGGCCAGAAGGAGAACCTGCAAAGTTTGCGCTGAGAAGAGGGGAGTCTCGGGCTCGCCGGGCTTGAGCTCTGCTCCGACCGAGCCGACTGCGGAGAAGAAGTTGCCAGAGCTCAACTCAGGGAAATCTTTAGAATTATTCAGGCGTGGGCCCAATATAGGTATTATTGAAATTTTAGGTGAAGTTATAAGTGAGTGCTTCCATCGAGCCAAATGAAATGCTGCTTGCAGTAATTGGATTCAGCTGACTAACTTGGCAGGCCAGCAGCTTGGAGGCATACAGCTAAGAAAAATGTTCACTGCCTTTAACTTCTGATCGAGCAGAGCAAGACGCAACAGAGAAAAAAAAAAAAAAAAAAAAAAAAAAAAAAAGAGAGAGAGAGGAGAGAGGACACCACCACCACCACCCCCTACCCCCAACTTTGTCCCCTCGGCCCCATCGCCCTGCTGCGGCGGCCCCCGAGGAGGACTCGCCCGGGTGGCTCGGGGCGGGCGGGACCCGGCGCAGCCTGACCCCCGCCGCTGCTCGCTGCCACAAAGCGAGCTTTTCCAGGGGGTTCCCCCCAAAACACAGGGCTCGAGAGCTCGGCCCGGCTCCGAGCAGGCCCCAAGGTAGAGGCGGCCGCTCCTGGGAGCCGAAAGCAACCCAGGTGGGAGCTGAGCCACGGGTGCATGCGAGGAGGCTGCGGGGCCCCTTGCAGAGGCTGCAGCCCCGCGGCCGCCCCAAGCCAGCCTCGGGCACCCTCCTGGCACCGCATTGATCACACCGCCCCAGCGCACGGCCGCGAACTTCTCGGGAGATAAATATCACACCGAGCCTCCCCAGCCCGTGCGGCTGGGAGGCGTGAGAGCAGCGGCAACGGCGGCACCACCACACCGGGGGAGGAGAGCAGCGGCCCCGAGGAGCACGGCGAGGGGAGAAGGCACGAGAACGCGCTCGGCAGGAGTATTTAAGACACCACACGTAGGGGCTCCATTACCTATGAGCCTATTTCAAATCGCACTGTGCAAATCCACACGGCTACCCCCTGCCCGGCTACCCACGGCAACGAATTAATGGGATGCTCAATCTTACTTTGACGCTGGGAGCGTCCAGCAAAGTTGTCTCCCCCTCTTTTTTTTTTTTTTTTTTTTTTTTTTGGTTATTTGTAATTCCCTTCCTGAAACCACCGAAAATGGGGGATAGGAGAGAGATAAACCTTTTCTCCTAGCCTTTGGGAAGGAGTTTGCTTTTTATTCAAACGGCATAATAAAAAGGAGATACAGCTTAAAACGCACAAGGAGGTGGAGATTACTTCATGCATTTGCAGCCGTCGTGGGCAGAGATTACAAACAAATTCCAGACAGTCCCTGAGTAAAGGCGATAATGCAGCCCCTGTGGTTAAAGGTCCCATTTTGTCATGCAGTTGCTTACCTGTGTGTCAATTTATCATAAACCTGGGCTCCTCACTTTTCAGGATCTGTGCTTGCGGCTCTTAGAATATATCCTTCACCCTTTGTCTGCAGACAATACTGTCCTAAACCTGATCTTGCGGTTTTACAGACATTTCCACACACCAGAATTCCCGATAGAACGAAAACAGGCACAGGCTCAACTACCAATAAAAGAGAGCGAGTGGAAATCGGAATTTGTTGGGGTTTAGGGAAAAAAAAAAAAAAAAAAAAATCAACACACAACCTCCTCAACACATCAGCCTCCTGGAATCAAAGGCGGTAACTGGCCGGCTCTCGTTTTGTTTTGTTTTTAAATCGTGCGGCCATGGATGAATTTTGGGGAAGAGCAGGAGAACCCCCTTTCTGACCAGAAATATAGGCACTGCCCTAAAATCCAGCCACATTCGCCCACGTGATCGCGGGAGCAGCTCGCCGGGGCTGAGGCTGGCCCGCTCCCCTCGCCCCCTCGCAGCGGGGCTGCCCAGACGGGACCGGGGGCGGCGACACCCCTGCGCCCCGCGCCCCGCTCCCCGGCCGCTCCGCACCACACCGCGCCGGCCGGCTCCCGCACTTACGCGCCCTGCGGGGCCGGCGGGGCCGCTCCGCGCCCGCCCGAGCGCCAGGGAAGAGGTGAACTCCGCCGGGTATGGCCAGGGAGCGGAGCGGGAGGAGGAATTGGGGACCGGCTGCACCCCACCGCCTGAGCCCCGGGCAGCTCGGCAGCAGCGCTGCTCCGGCGGCAAGGCGCCCGGGCCGACCGGCAAGCGCGGGTTTTTGGGTTTCTCCTTCTCCGTCCCGGGAAAAATGCTGGGCTGCTGGGACTACCCCTGTCTGGAGGCTAAAGAAGCGTCGGGGAAGAAAAAAAAAAAAAAATCATGACATTTGTGCGTGTGTGTGTCTGCCCCTGAGCCTGCCTCCCCTCTCCGTGTGTGTGTAAAGACACAGAGCAACCCCGGTGTATATCCGTCATGTGTGCCCACAAAGCTCCCCAACAATTCCAGTTCGGCAAAATATATATATATTAGCTTCTCTGTTTGATTTTCTAACATATCAGTAGCTATAAATACACCACACCTAATCTAACATCTGCTATGATTTCATTACCATCCAAAGCACGGGGATGTGACAGTAACGTATTACCTTACAATACTAACCGTAAGTGCATTGTAACATTTATCTAAATTACATTGCTTTTCCTGACTTTGCAAACCAGTTATAAAAAGATTGGAGTCCGGTGATGGAAGCGTAAGTTCAATGTAAATTATTGTGTACGGCTTCGGATTTATAATCCTATATTTCTTCGAAATGATGCACTTAAATCTCGCCTCAAGTAAGAGGGAATGGTTCTTTATATCCTTTTCCGTCAGCCATGTATTTCGGCGTCTGTGTACTTTCGCGGAGCCCCCGAGCCCGTGTGTACACACGCAGAGCCCCTCATGCCCCTGTGCACGCTCGCGTGTGTACACACACGGCCGAAGGCTCTTCTGTAGGGCTTCGGGCATTTAGGATGACGACGAGGTCTTTCTCTTCCCACACACCACAGAGAAGGGAAAGTTGGGCTCCGCTCGAGCCCAGAGCACGAGGAGGCTGGGGAAGAAAATTCCTCCTCGGGGGGCAGCTCGGAAAGCCCTGGAAAAAGTCCCGCGGCCGCGAGGTGGCTGCTCGGAGGCTAAAAAACGTGAAATTTAAGGTAAAAATGGAGGCCGGCAGGAAGAAAGGAGCGCCCTCGCCACCAGAATTAAGACATCGCAGAGGGGACTGAGAAAGTATTAAGGAAATGTTAATCCTCGGCGCTGGTGGGACTCCAGCTTTGCGTGAATTTGTCTCCAGTAAAGGATCTAAGACTTCTTCAATCGGAGCATATGTTCATAGAGCAATAAAACAGAAAGATTTACAGTCTCCGCCCGCCCCCCAGCAGCCTCGCACCCTTTCAGGAATTACTTATGATGATTTATAACAACAACTCCGGCAATTGTCAAACTGATAAAATAGCCCGGGCTATATGCAGGAATAAATGCTCTTATGAAAGGGCTTCGATTTATGGTCGGGTCCATTTTACTGCGCGTTTTGGTGGAGTTTGGTTTCTTTCCCGGACCAGCAGGATAATATAAAACTTCATTGATAAAAACGTAGGAGTTCTGGTGAAGTAGCAAATCTGTTCCTTAGTCACTACCAAAGCACATAAACATTTGTCATCTTTGAATAATTGAATTAATGTGTTATTGTTTGAATGTATAATTCATAACATAGGAAACTTTGTCTCTGTCCTGCCACCGAAACGGAAGTAATAAAAAGCTACGATCTAGGGTTTTTTAGAAATTACTCCAGCAAGGGATAATAAAGAATATCCTGTTTGCAGAAAGTATTTCCAGCTGACTCTGGGATTTAATAGAGAAACCTCAGGCTCGTAGTCCATATTTCACAGAGTTTGTGGAGAGCGCCTTTCCATAACACCGTGCCCTCCGATTCTCCTCCGCGCGGGCTATCGACTGGGACCCGGCAGGCGGCCGCTGCCGTGCTCCGGGGGCCGGGGGCCGACAGATAGAGCCCGGGCCGGCCGGAGCGGGGCGCGGGAGCGGAGCGGGGCCAGCCTTGGGGCGGCGGCGGAGCGCGGGGCACGGCGCCCCCGGGGCTGGCTCCGCGGGTGCGCAGCCTCCGCGGTAGCCCCGCTGACAGGACGCGGGGCCAGATTTACTACCCCGGCTGAAAAGAAGTCCGGGGCCTTTCCCCGCGGCTCGGAGCGGGCGGCGGATGCCCTGACAGCCGTGCTGTTCCGTGGGGCGCTCCGCGCCTCTCCGCGCCTCCCCGCGCAGGCGGCTGCGGCCAGCGCCGGCGCCGCCCGGGGCCGCGGCAGCCTCCTCCCGGCGCTCCGCGGCGCTCCGCGCTCTGCTTCCCCCCCGTTCCCTGGGAACCAAAGGTCACCGCTTGCGCCCGGTCCGGCTCCCGGCCGCTGCCGAGCTGGAAATCAGGAAGCAGCGTGCCCTATTTGTCACGCGTTTGACAGCTAAGTTCATTAAGGCTTAAATAAGAAGAAATAAAAGTACAAAAAAAAAATGCTTACATACCGGGCGTCTCTTTTTCGGCAGCTAGCAAAGAGCTAGGTGTGCAGAGAGAAGGACTGCACCCTTTGTATATTATATTCTTGGGATCTCTTCAGTTTTCAAGTCTGATAGAGTCCTTTGCTTGGCAGATTAATGACGACTCCGTGTTTCTTAAGGGACGTGCTGAATTAATTATTTCGCAAATCACGTGGTCAGGACTTGTAGAAATCTATTCTTATCATCTTCCTTGCACTTTGAAATTCTGCCTGTTATGACTGTTCCTAGCAAGATTATTTAGGTCTCTAGGCTTGGAAAAAAAAAAAAAAAATCAGGGGAAAGGGCTAACAAACATGGCCGTTGGAGGCTGTGTGGCTCTGCATTGAGAGGTCCCTATTTACTGTACTGTACAGTGAGGGGTGTTTGCTATTGACTCTGCCTTTCCTCTTCATTCTTACCTTAACGACTAGTGGTGATATAATATACAGAACTGTATTGATGTATCGGTAGTAACAGGAGGAGCCATTAAACAGCAGACAGAGAAAGTATAATCACAAAATGTGTCTCAGCATTTAAACTTAGTGAGAGTGTGCTCGTGAATACACAGCCCCCCCTCGCCCCCCCGCTCTCCAGTCATTGAGGGCACTTGCCTTGTTTTGTGCACTACGCTCCTTTCAGCATCTGAACAAGATACTGTATTTTTGGACTCGTGCCTTGACCACGCTCCAAGAGAGGACAAGTCCTCCCTGACAAATACTTCTGACAAAAATAGTGCCATCGACTTCTCCTAGTCAGAGGGACGTATTGTTGTCTGAGGTGCTTATGCAGGGCTGGAAAGAAAATGATGTTTGCCTTAGGTGCATGGGAAAGTTTCGACTCCAAGTTTGTGTTTTCGTATGATGTTTCTATTGCATCAGCTGAAAAAGTGAAACTTGCTGCTCAGAGAAAGCTGCTCGCTGCAAGGTAATTTCATCTTGCCATTTCTTTCTTAATAGGCTCCTTCCCGGACTCACCTAAAAGGCACACATCTGTGTGGGGATCGAGGTGACTTCAGGTGTGGCTCCTTGCTTCCTACCACACATGCATAAATCCGGGAGTCATTCTAGGAGGGCTTGTTAAATGCAAAGCAGTAGCAAATGGATGACAGGCACTTTTAACTGCAGCCTAAATGTAAATATAGACTCCAGCTTGGCCTAGAGTCACACCATTACGGCTGGGGCAATCAGCAAACCTGTTCAAAGGGACATTTGGAAGGATGCTATGCAGAGTCACCCATCTTTTAACATTGTAATGACGGGAGGGCCAAGCATTTCCACAGAAGAGACCCACCTCGTAAGGACTGTTTGTTCAAGGTACAAAACAGAAGCTATTTCTCTACACCTTTTATTATTTCAAACGTATATGGAGGGCTTACATCAAAACTACAGGCGACAAATAGTATAAATAATGCTTTAATCGATGGCAGCAAAACATTGGTAAAGTCTATAAAAAACATCACACTTTGACAGAGATGAGTATTGCTGGACAATGCGATCGTTTAACAAAGGCTTCAACACACAACGTTTCATCATTGAAAAAAAAACAAAAACAAACAGCCCCCCTTCCTGCACAAAATAACTCTGGGGGAGGGCTAAAAAACAATGGAAATGAAAGGTTCGTTTTCCACGGGAGATAACGTCCAGTGGGTGCTCCTGGGCGCTAGTGACCACATTGCTGATCCTTCAGAGCATGGGCAGCTGGAAACTATTTATTTATTTTGGTCCTTTCTGCCTCCAGTTCACATATTCTCCGGGCTTACAACGCAATTACAACTATGTAAACTTACAGTGCCCCAGCCTTGCTCAAAGGGGACTTGCAAAGAGGGTTGTAAGAGCTGTGCCTGCTGAACCCAACACTCGTCCTGGAGATATTAACATTTCAAAAGACAATGAGACAAATTCTGCCCGCAGCTACATCCCTGTTTGACTTCAGTGGGCGGGGGAAGGAAAGCTGGGAGCAGAATTGGGCCCTTTAACTTGGGGAGCGATCTCTGTCGATAAGAAGCACAAAGCCAGGGTTTGCTTATCCGAGGACATTATTTTCAGAATCGTACCACAGAGGCCAAACTTGGCATCTCTCTCCCGAGTAACATGTTTGCCCTGCTCCGAGCCAACTTACTTTAAGTAAGCAGTGGGGGTCCAAGAGGGGGGTATTTTCAAGAAGAGCAGCCAGAGAGGGATTTCCTCCTCCCCCCTCCCCCGCCCCCTTATTTTTTTCTTTCCCTAGATGCACACGAAGAGCAAAGGAAGGGCTTTGGTCAGCTCTGGGGACGAAAGGCTCCTACCGCAGGGACTGAGTGTAACAAAACTTGAAAACTCGTCTAAGGAATTCCCTCCTCAAGCGCCGCTGCTCACTGCTCTCCATGGCAGAGAAAAGGAAGAGCAGTTTGGGTCCAAAAGGTTAAGGGTTTAGAGGTCACTCTTCCCGGCTGAAATACAACTAATCGAATAGAAAATTTGTCCTCTGGGTGAACCTGTTCCTGCAATTTAGCCGAACTTCAGTAAAATACCTTTTCAGCTTCTCAACGTGAAGGCGTCAGAAAAAAGACGTCTTTACTATGTATGAACTCTGTGCTTTTTGTCATAGAAACAATGATGCGAATAATGCAGGAATATCCATCTTTAATATCACGACGTGGAGATATTCAAGTATTGCCATGTGCAAGTCTGAGAACTGGGCTAACCCTAAGAAAGAACAAAGAGTTTTCTCCAGGCTCTAAAACAAAAGACCAAGTCTTACAAGACACTTCGCAGACTTCTAGGGATGAGAAAAGGGCAGAAATTAACCGCTGGCCATAGTTAATCCTGCCAAATACCCTCATTTTGAAAAGCTCGCCTTTTATTTTCGAATTCATTCAAGCCCATTTTTGCCAGTGTTTTCCCGAGTGAGCTCAGAAAGCACCGACTCCTCAGTGAGAAGCACTCAGCCCAGAGATGGACACTTACACACTGCTGTGTCGAGTTCCCTTTACAGAAGTGCAGCTTCAGCTTTTGCCCTGGGTTTCCTTCTTTTCCCTTTTCCCTTTTCCCTTTAATAATGGAATCATCTAGTTAAAATGTCGATGATATGGTCCCTCTCCCAGGCTGCCCTGAGGGTAGAGGAGATAAGGGCTGAGCTTTAAAATCGCCCGAGCGGTGGTGTAGGTGGCTGAGGGAGCTGGTTTGGCTGGGTTTGGTAGTTACAATGCAGGCTCAATGCACTACAGTTTTGGCACGATGCAAGCAGCAGCCGTAGACAAATACCGGGTTATCAGACCAGCTCTGCTCCCATGCAAACAAACCTTCCCTCTCACCCACGGTTTAACTTGCTGAGGTTTCCAATCATTTCACTCATGTGTCGTAGTTTGCTTAAAAACAATCACCGTTCTTGAAAAAAAAAATGCCCCCAACCAAACCAACCAACTAACCAACCAACCAAACAAACAAAAAAAAAAAACAGACCAAAATAATCTCCCTCCCCCCCCCAAAAAAAAAACAAAGACACAACCCACAGCCTGTCCCTCTGTTGGGCAGCAAATAAATTTAAAATCGGACAGAAAGAACGCAATTAGCTTTGAGCTTCGAATGGCTCGGACAATCCCAGCAATCGCATTGATTTTTCACTCCAGGGTTTTCTTTTTAGTTTATTTTTCGTTTTTAAATGGGGTACCGTTGGTTTAAAGGACAGAGCTGAGCTGAGCAGGCTTTGGAAACGGATTTCAAGCCTGTTAGCCCTGGAGGGTACACGGTAAGAGGCACAGACGCTTTTCCTAGTCACAGGAAAGGAAATTCGAAAAATGGGACAAGAAAGTTGTGTACGTTCAAGACAAGTAAACATTATACATGTGTTCATGAGACTGGGAAGGAGAAATCCCGCATTTCAGCTCCCCTTTCCCATTTTTGGTTTGACTCTTTTTCTTTTCTTTTTATCGTCACTCTTCTACGTAACAAATAAATAAATACGTTAACACTACCAGAGCATAAAATAACCCGTTTTCACTTAACTCCTATGCACATCTTCTGAGACGTTATGGAAATGAGCAAGTATTTTCGTTACACCAAGAAAGGTAAAGCAGCACAAAAAGTTCACAAATACTAGTCTTTATGCTCAAATGAAAGACTATGCTATAAATTTCCTGTCCTCAACTTGCCCAAATGCATCATCCCGAAATTGCATGGGATCAAAAGACAATTAAAAGCAAAAATCCCAGAATAAAGCATCAAGCCTTCACTTTCAAATTCAAAACTGAAACACAGGACAGATTCATTTTCAATGATTTATTACTTTTTATGGACAGAAGGTCTCGTTTAATATTTCCCAATTCCCACTGCCTGCATGATGTTTTTTTTTTTCCTTTTTTTTTTTTTTTTTAAAGGTTGTTCTAGCAGAGGCAAATAAAATAAAGTCCAAAGTAGCGTCATTTTGTCTCCTTTGTACAACAGTACCTTAAAGAAAGATGACAGTTTCTCGAGTCCTTAGCTGCTACATGCAGGTTCTGCTTGGATAGTGTCAGTTATGTACAGTACTGGTCAGAATCGAAGGATGAAATGGAAAATTTCACCTCTTCTATAAAGTTGTCAAGTCAGTCTGATGGTCCTTGGGAACAGTCTGTAAATGTGGGTTTGAACCAGAGGAAGAAGACCTGCCCTTAGTGTTGGGCAGTTTGTGGTCTTTTTTCCACTTCATTCTTCTGTTCTGAAACCAGATCTTGATCTGGCGCTCAGAGAGACACAAAGTGTGGGCTATCTCGATACGGCGGCGCCTGGTCAGGTACCTGTTAAAATGAAATTCTTTTTCCAGTTCTAGGACTTGCTGTCTGGTGTAAGCTGTTCGGGAGCGCTTAGGTTCCCCTCCGCTGTAATTGGGGTTCACTGGGAAAAAAATACGGAGAACTTTACAAAGCTAATCTTGACTTTCCGGTTCGACTTTTACAAAACAAAACCTCACGAGCTGTGAGCATGTGGCCGGGCTGGCTCCAGCCCAGGAGCTCACAATGGACGTGCTGCTCTCCCCCGTGCGCAGCGCGGGCGCCACGGCCCCAAGCTAGGTGGGCTGCGAGCCTTTGCCCGGCTCCTGCAGCCGAGTTTTCTCCTGCTCGGCAAAGCCCCACACGGCCACCGGCCTATTTCCTCGGCAATAAAAATTTATGACGAGTGTAATTGGCTACCTCGGCTTCAAACCCTCGTCCACGAGTCTCGCAAGGACTCGAGCAAAGCATCTCTGAGGACAATCGGGAGCGGGGGAGAAGAGCAAAGTAAGAAGAGGATCCTTACCCGAGTTAACATGGACTTTCTTCATCCAGGGATAAACTACTGCTGGCTGCTTAACTGCTGACCCGTTTGGGGCTTTGAGGGCTGGCTGCTGGCCGCAGGCTCGTGAGTTGGACATTGGAGGCGGTGGACAATGCTCTGCTTGACCGGGGAAGTGGCTCGGTGGGCCGGATTGCTCCTGTCCATGACCCCGCGGCTGCACGGCGGAGCCTTGGGCATTGCTACAGCTAAAGGGCTGCTCGCTGTAGTTTGACCGTGGGTAGAGCCCCTGATGCTGGAAATCGGAGCCCTGCGAGGCACTGTAATACTCGGCCCCCTGCTCGGCTAGGTAGCTGTTCTGCAAATATTCCTCGCAAGGAGGAAATTTGGGATCCACATACTTAGAGTTCACCATATACGAACTCATGGCCATTAATTTCTGAAGGTAGAAAATACTAATTTTTCTCGTGTTGTCTTTTTTTCTCCTTCCATAGAGCCCTCCTACTTGCTGTCAACTGAATAAAGTTAGGCGTGCATGTGACCGGCCCGGCCAATGGGGAGGCAGGGAGCTGATCACCGGATTTGTGTGCAGCTCATAATTTCCACGAATTTAACTAAATAATATACGTGTAAGCAAGTGACCCCTCTCCGGCAGGTTTCACCCTCCAAATCAGATACCGGAGTTTTAGGAATATTCATCAAGCGGCCGCCGCCTCCCTGACCCCCAGGTACAGCAGCCTTTTGTCTGGGCTGACTTTCCTAACCTCCGCTGCCCTCTCGTCTGATTTACCAGCCAGAATTTCCACCAGGGTTTGTTACGTGCCTTAAAATAAAATATCGAAAGAAATGCAGAGCGAGGAGCTGCAGGGCGATTAAAAGGGAGGAAACTGATAAGAAAGCAAGAAAAAGAAAAGGCATCAAAGAAGAGGGTAATATGATGTACAATAGATCTGTCCTGTCTTTGTCTTGCAGAGGTCATCCAAAAGTTACCAGAATTTAGTTCTGCTGAATAAAATTAGGCAATCAGTAACTTCTCATTCACTGTGCAAGCCTCGATATATACGTGTGCATACGTGTGCACGCACACAGGCTCGCACACGCTTAGACAAAAATCTGGGCGTGTGTGCATATGAAATCATACAGATAACAAGAAACTGTCCACTTTTAGCCACCAAAGTTCAGTCAATTGAACTGGAGATCGCATTTAATTCGGTTAAAAATATCACAGGTTTAACGAGATAAATTCAGTCTTCATTCATCAGTATCATTCCTGGAGCACAAGGAAATACATTCCAATGAGTCGAGTGCTGCTTTTGCTGCTGTCGTAAATATTTTGGTGAGATCTGGACAGTTGACAGGAAAATTTTGCTAACTCGCTAACGTCTAGCACGTCTAGCTAATATATCAGTATCTTTTTAAAGATTCATTCACTGATTGGTAGACTTTTTTTTTCAGAATTTTTATACATCTTATGAGATTAACTGTTTAACTTCACAGTCTGCCAGGGAGAGTTACGATTGAACGACAAGTGAAATTTTAAGAGACGTTCTGAAATCTGGTAAATAGGAGAGAGGCAGCAAAACTTTTAGAATTTCTCCGTGTTCAACACGCACACGTCTTTTGATTCCATCAGTATCTAAACTTCTAACCATTTGCAGAAAGGTGAAGTTTTTGCATCGACCATATATTCCCCTAGAATCGAATCTGTGACTATATGAATATCACACAAATTCGGTTCTACAGGGTATATATAGACAACGTAATAACATTCTGTTTTCATCTACCATATAGCAGGTCACTGCCATTCTCTTATTCCTTACTGTCTTCTGAGGAATGCAAACTATTCTGTTGGGATTGAGATCTGAAATACGGATTTGCAGGAAGGTGGGATTTCAGGAAAGATTCACGCTTGTTATTATTGAGGAAATAGAGCTTTACGACTCTGCACCAATTTATAGCGACGAATTTCGACTAACAAATTCTCAGAAGGACCTGCTGAGCACTTTAAATGCTTGCCGTTTGCGTCCTTGCTACAGAAAACGGATGCTACCAGTCAAATTGCGCTATTTAGAATAATAACAGTTAAAATCACACAGAAAATAAGTGTTTATCTATTTAGTCTAATACGAATCTGAACAGACTCTCCCTAATTAGAACTTCCCCCCCAAAAAATAGATTTTTTTTAAAAAAAAATCGAAACAGAAGTAAAACAGACGACAACAGAAACAGCGATTGGTGAAAAAGACGAGATAAGAGGCTGGAGGGAGTTGTTCTCGGGAAGCAGAGAATTTCCAAATTTACCTTCGTCCCATTATGCCGGTCTAGCTATTATCCCGCGGCTGCGTGTGAGCCGCAGCCTCGCACCCTCCCAGGTTCTCCCCGCCGTAGCGTTTATGGTGAAGGGCAGGGCGAGAGGTCAGCCGAAATCATTTACAAACATATCACCAAGTTTCATTATTTTTACTTTGTCGACAGCAGCACACAGGAGTACAAAAGTTCATGAATTGTGTCTGACCCAGCTCCTCGCTGCTGTCCTGCGGTCAACCTCTTCTCCTTCGACTATTTCAAACGGGCAACATAAGGACAAATAATGGTGCGGGTGTGATACATCCAGCCGCTGCAGAGGGCACATTTGGGGGTGTTGCGTTTGTCCCAGTGATCTGCACCGGTTTGTTTGCCTGGCTGCTCCCAGCTGCCCGATCTGGGGGGATGCTATTTTTAAACTTCTACATTCTTACGACTGCCGTGGGATCATCTCCACGGCAAGTGCAACTCGAAACGACTTCGTGTCCCTAATTCCTCCCCCCTCGACCCCCCGGATCGTTTCAATCTCCTCCCAGCTATTTTAGCGGCTCTTCCCGGTTTCCCCTCCTTTCCCTGAGGGGAGGGGGTGCCCCCCCCCCCGGGGGGGGGGGGGGAGGGCATCCCCCGCCCTGCCGAGCGGGCCGGGCTGCACCCGCCCCCCAAAGCCAGCTCGCTTTCGGGGCAGCCCCCCCCGGAGCGGACAAGCCCTCCGAGGGCTGCCCGGGGGGCAGCGATGGGGTGGGGAGGCAGCAAGTCCCTGCTCTGCCTAATACCACACATTTTCATATTTGTTAGACGCTGTGACCTGCGTTTCACCTTATTGCACGACTTGCTCAGACAGGTCAAAGCCAAAGAGTTATTGATGAACAAAAGCGTTATATATTCACCTCCTGTTCAACTGCCCATACAAAATGCTTTTGATCTATCAGGCTTTTTGTATGCCTGTTCATAATCAGTATGCTAAATGTAGGTTGGCAGAAAACAAGTAATCCATACATTTAGGGCCGGCCCGGGAATAAAACGCCAAGGGCATCTACGTAGCGCAGGGCTAGCTATGGGAGGAGGAAAGTTACCTACGGAACTAAATTAAAAATGCAGCGCTCGAGGCGATTGTTTATTTCGTATTTAAATGGCTCCAAATCCAATATCGCAACGCAAGGCAAAACGAGAACGAGACGCCCGACCCGAAGTAGTGAAGATTATTTATCGCGAGCAGGGAGAGGAAACGGGGAGAAACGCGACCAAACACGGCTCCGCTCCTGTGCACGCTCCCAGTCAGAGTGCAGTCTGCAGGAGCGGGGAGAGCGACGTGCACGTACTGAATCCCCAGACGCCGCAGCCTTGCTTTTCCTCTCTGAGGGCAGCCTCAGCCCGAAGCCCGAGCCCCTCACGCAGCCAGACCCCCCCCCCGCCCACCCTGCAGCACGCTGCCCGCCCGCGGAGCCGCCGCAAGCGCGGAGGGGAGAGCTCGCCCCGCTCTGCTCCGCTCCTCTCCTCTCCCCTCCTGCCCTGCTCTCCGGCATCGCCACCCCGCGCCCGGACGGTCACCGTCACCGCCACCGCCGGCTTGTGCCCCCCGGCCGCCCTGCGACCGAGGCCGAAGGAGCCGAGGAGAAAGGGGGGCCGGGGGGGGGGGGGGGGAGTGGGCGCTGGGCTCCGGGGCCGGGCTCTGCCTGGGGACCCGCCGGGGAGGCGCTGTGCGGTGCCACCGCGGGGACGGTGGCACTGCTGGTGGCCAAGGGGTGACACCTGTACGGCCCCGAGGCAGCGCCGCCAGCCCCATGTCCCCACGTCCTGTCCCCAGCCGGGGCTGCCCGGGACGCCGTCGCGCATGGCGACTCCCCAAAAGCCTTCCCAAAGCCTTCCCAAAGCCTTCCCCAAAGCCTTCCCCAAAGCCTTTCCCAAAGCCTTTCCCAAAGCCTTCCCCAAAGCCTTCCCACGCTGACGCAGCCCTCTCTGTTCTATTGCTTGCGGCAACGTTCAGCGGGGATACCTCGCGTTTAATTGTTCCGGTCCGAGGGGAAGAAACAGCATTTCCAACCAACTCCAATTCTGCAAGAAATAAGAGGCTACTTACCGTGGGTGTCCTTCCATGTTGCCGAACCTGTTGCAATAAAAACGTTTGTTACTGTTGTATTCCACATACGGGTGATATTGCTCGAGAACAGTTACAGAACACAATTGATAGATGAAGGCAGAGAGGAGCTGGTGGTAAATCCTGCGAGCAGCGGAGTGATGGGGTGGAAGCCCCTTCCGAATGAGGACCACATTGCATTCAGACAGTTTTTATGAATACATGCTTTCCCTGTGCCTGGGGTGTGATCTTTCACTTTTAATATTCATAGTCTGGATTTTATACCACATAATTTCTAAAGGGATGAAAAGTCAGACCTCCCTCTTTCACTGAAGGAAAAAAAAAAAAAAAAAAAAAAAAAAGAATAACAAAGGCCTTTTTTTTTGTTCTGTGGCAATTCAGTCACTTACAAATGAAATATTCAGATCACCTTCGCCAAAACATCACCCAGAAAATGTCACAATATGCAATACAGCATTGTATGAAAGCTAAGAACAAAAAGAACTACAGTTTTATAGGAAGAAATCTCGGACTACTCTGAGATAAGAGTAGCCCTTTAAGATCACACAATTATCCAAACGGTAAACTCGAGACATGCGTCTTTGTTTGCATTATAGGAGGACAAATTTGACTTGAACTTTCCTTCACATCTTTTAAGAAATACATTCAAAGCTCACATTAAGGAAAAACAACATATATTCAGTCTAATGCTCCTGAAAAGCATTGCATATTTAAAAGTAAAACGCCAATATTGTTTTGTGATTTTTTTTTCTCCTCTAAGCGATTTTTCACTTCTTCTATTGCCTTCCTACCATACCTTGGAGAGTTATATTACACACGCAGCAATAGCTTAGGTATCAACAGCTCACTAGATAGAGCTTCCCAAGACAGTTTTTGGGTTTTAATATATTTTTAGTTTTGTGCACTCTGGATAGCACGGCGAGGGCAGTGGAACAATATCGGCCGTTTGGCTCTGAGCATTATCTTACTGTTCTATTCCCTTATTTTTTTTTCTCTCTCTCTTTTTTTCTTTTTCTTTTTTTTTTCCTTTTTTTTTTTTTTTTTTTCTTTTTTGGTCTTTTTTTTTTTTTTTTTTTTTTTCCAGGTTAGTTTCGAATAAGATGCTTCACCACACTCGGAAACCTCAGCCAGGGCGCAGCCAGCTAATGCCAGCACTGCCCCGGCCCCTCGAGCTCTACCTGTCCATTTTCCTAGAGCAAGGCTCGGGCAAGGCTTTCCGGGCGAAGCAGCGTTAGGACCTCGCTCGCTCGCCCAGTTCCCAGAGGCACAAAGACACCGGAGCGACTCGGGCCGAAGGAAGGCTGTAGCGGACTTACTGTGCGCTCTCCCCGGGGCCGGGGGGACCGGGGAGCGGGGGTGCCTGCACGGCCGCATTCCCGCAGACGGCTCCCTGCTAACACTTCCCCGATTACTGCTTCCAGGAACGAAAGCATCTGCACTTGTATGCTCTTAAACTAATTTATGGTGGGAATTATATTTTGGCTTGTCAACTCTCAAGCCATAAAACAAAGTTTATTGGAATCACGTGCTTCTAAATAGCCACTCAGGACCTATCTCCGCGGAACCATAAATAACCTTCAGCTTTAAACTTTTATTCGCTAAATAAAGGTCCGCTGAATCTGCTCTGGAAAGAGGGACTGTCTCAGGGTAGCGGGGATGGGCGGAAGGTCAGCTCCATGGCGTTATGCTGGCCTTTTTAACGAGCATCTTGCAGGGAAAGCTGCCAAGAGGGGACCAAGCGCTCCCAAATAGCTCTTGAGAGAGGAGCGGCCGCGTTTCGCCGTGGGTACCACTTCAAGCCCTTCCCTGCATCCCTTCGCATCTCTTAGGGGACAGGCAGGCACTCCGACGGGACAAAGCGCAGAGTTAGGTCAGGGTGCCGGAGGGTCCCTCTGCCTTCCCCACACCTTTACGACATTTTGGTCAGGAGCCCCTGGAAAAAGATTTTGACTCTTTCACCTCCTTTCGCTTTGCTCGAGGGAGCGGTGCCAAGGGCTGCGGGCTTGCCAGGCACCTGACGGACGTTTGCAAGCGACCAAACTGCTGCAAGCAGTGAGGGCACTGGGCTTTGGGAAGGGAGAAAGTGTGAAGCCTGCCACAATGAGATCTTTGAGGACTGGAAGTTTAAGGAGGGTTATAAAACAATAAAACAGCTCTGGTGTGAAGGGAGCAGGGTGTGAGTTAGCAAATGAGAATTTCAAGGAGCCTGAGCACAGGAAGTCAAATGTCCCTGGCAGTCACACAGCCGCCCCTTGCATAAAGAACCCCGGGCATCAGCTCCCCATCTATCACGGCGGCGACGAGGAAGTCGCAGTGGCCAGGAGCTGCTGGTGCCTCCGAGGAGGGGCTTGTCCCTCCCCAGAGGGCGGGGAGCCCCGTCCGCCCCGTCGGTGACCGCCCGCGGACTGCTGCGGCCAGCAGCACCCACTCCCCAGCCGCGGGGCTCAGCGCCCCAAAGCGCGTCAGTCCCGGCTCCCTGCGGGGCGGTGGCCCTGGCTGGCCCCTGCTGGCCCCACTTGGCCCCTTCTGGCCCCGGTTGGCCCCGGCTGGGTGCTGCCTGTCAGACTCGGAGTCTCGTCCCTCCTGGTCTGCGCTCTCTAGGCCGTTTCCCACCGCCGGGGGAGAGCCCCGGTCATATCCCCGTTAATTTCCCCAAAACGGGCAGCTTTAGCTCCCGTCCCACTCCTTAGGTTGCTGGGGTCACAGCCGATCAATTCTCCTGTTGCCAGAGACCAGGAGGCGTCCCGAGGCTCCCTGCTGCCTCGTTACGGCTCAGGGATGCTCTGCCTGCCGCTGACCCCCTTGCTCTGTGTCCGTGCTTTACCACCCGGCACCCTCCTTCCTCCCCCCCCCCCCGCCTGCACGGCTCTGCCCTGCTCTGCCCGCTGCTGCCGGGCCAGGGGCGATGGGGGCCGGGGGATGCCGGGGAGCTTCGCCCAGGAGCTCTGGGTGGTAGCAAGGGGTTGGGGTGTGAGTTCTTCTGCCCCCCTGGGGGCAGCATCCTGTGTCGCTGATGTGGGGACTGCATCCCGGGCACGCAGGGGATGGAGGAAAAGGCCGGGGTTTGGCCACCGGCTCCGAGACATCGGGGCCTGGGAAACGGGGAGGCAGCGGCGGCCCGGGCCGAGCATGGCCAGGGGCCAAAGCGTCCGGGGGATGTGGGGCTGGGGCTGGGAAAGGGCTGTGGGACAGAGAGGGGCTGATGGGAGAGATATGGGGATCCCTGTGATCTTAGGGGCGACATGAATGCTTCTGCAACTGAATAATGCCAGCCCTGGTATCTCGAAGAGGGAATTACGGGCATTTTCACATTTCCTATTCTAACATGCAGATGTGAAAGTTGACTTTGAAGCTCTGGCCAGTTCATTCTCTAGGCTTTTATGATAGCTCTCATTTTCGGGGCTTATGATCTGGAGGTGGATAAGCTGTGGACTGAAGTAACCCAATAATAATTGGTTTCCCTCTGGTAATTGTTGCGATAAAAGGGTTGGGGAAATTGAATCGCATGGGTAAAGCGCCGTCGCTCCCGATGCTACCTGATAGCCGCCACGACCAGCATCCTACCCCCAGGACCAAATGACAGGCTCCAGCTCTCCCTTTGAAGCCCGACCGAGCGCCCTGAGAGCGTCCGACGCCATTAGCGCTGCCTGCTTTTATCGCACCCCCGACCTTCCTGCAGTCACCCCAACGCCCCTGCCCTCGCCGAGCAGGATGTGGGGATGCAAAGGCCGCTTGCCCTCGGCACCCCGCGGGCAGAGCCGGCGGCAGCAGAGCCCCGGGAGCGGGCAGGGCGGCGGCGGCCGCGCCCCGACATCAAACGGGGGCAGCGGCGGCGGCTCCCCGGGGGCCGCGGGGGAAGAGGGCGCGGAGCGAGGGGCAGGGAGGGGAACCCGGGGGCCGTGGGAGCGGCGGGCTCGGGCAGGCACGGCCGGGGGCCGCCGGGGTCACGTCCGGGCGCGGCGGGGGAAGGCGAGCCCCGGGGGCTGCAGGTGAGGGGCAGGAAGGGGGACCCGCCGTCCCGGCTCGGGGGGCACAGCGGGCATCGAAAAGGCCGAAGGGGGGGGCGGGGATGCGGTGGCAGCCCCATCTCGGCGGCGCTCTGGGGGCCGTGACGGCGGCGGGGCGCTCGCCGTGAGCCCCCTGTCGCTGCCCGTCGCGGGGGGCGCGGAGGGGCCGCAAGGATGCGCGCAGGGCCCGGGACCGGCCGGAGGCCGCGTCGCTGGAGGTAGAGGGGCGACTTCCAAGGGACGGCCCCCAAAGAGCGGCGGTGCCCTCGCCCCTCCGGTGGGCCTCTCCCGTGGGCGTGGGCCGGGGCTGCGGGCCGGGGGTCGGGGCGGGCAGCGGGGGGCGGCGGGGCGGAGGGCACCTCTCCCGGGCAGGGAAGGCAGCCAGGCTTGTCCTACAGCGCCTTCTCCTGGAAGAGGCCGTGGGAGACAAAATGGCTGGTGGCGGCGCCGGGCCCTGCCGCGCCCCCGGCGGCAGCACCGCGCCGAGGCCCGGCGGCCCCGAGGGCGGGCACCGCGGGCAGGTGACCCCGGACCGCGCCGTCGGGGCCGGGGCTTCCCTAACGCGTGCCACGCGAGCCCACCCCACGGCCGGGCCTCGACAGCGGGGGCTTCCGCGGAGCGTGGCGCAGCCCCGAGCAGCCCGAGAGCCTCCGGCTGGCCCCGTCCCGCTGCGGCCGCGCCGGGCTCCGCGAGGGACCGCGGAGGCGCCACGCGTCGGAGCCGCCCCCTCGGGGCGCACCTGGCGGCGCTCGGCGGGGCGGCCGGGACGGAGCCGGCCGTCCCCACGGCCCCCACGGCCTCGCAGTGTGCTCTCGAGGGGATGCCGGAGGGGCACGGGTGTGGGAGATCCCACCGTGCCCCCCTCCCCGGCTGCCCCCTCCCCCAGGCGCATCCACGGAGGTTCCGAGGTGTGAGCAGCTCCCGCGGCACTGAATGCGCTTTTATTGCCTCTTGTCTATGGCAGCGACCCTTCCTCCGCGCCCAGCCCGGCCCCAAAGCCTCGCTGCAAGGTTTATTGTGCCTCATCTTTCCCTTTCACTTCCTGTTTTTTCCCCTCGCACTACAGCAGCATTGAGTGCCGCACTGCAGTAGAGCCGTAAATACCTTTAACAGCTGCCTGCCAACCACGGGGTGAAATACTGTCTTTGTTCCGATTTTTTTTTTCTGCCCCCAGCGCTCATAAAACACCCCGTGAGAAATATATTTGTTTGGGAAAAGAGAAACATTATTGGGACATAAACGAATCGGTGGGATTAGCGGTTCTTACGAGCACAAAACCAACGTGTATTTCTTTTCTCGGTCTTACTGGGTTTCTCGGGTCCACAGGTCGCACCGCTTCCCCCCTTGCAGCATCCCCCTGCCAGACTCGGGGAGCCGAGGCTGCCCTTCTCCTTCAGGCAACTTTCCGCGGCTAAGCGGGACTCCAGCCTGACTTCCGAAATGGCAGTCGGCGCCAGCAATACCTGGGTATTGCCAGGGAGCGCGAGCTGCAATTTCCTGGTTGTTATTTTTTGTTGTTGTTCTTTTACAGCCCCTACGTCAGTAAAGTATAGGTTAGGAATCGTCTGTTTCCTTTCCAAAAAAAAAAAAAAAAAAAAAAAAAAAAAAAAAAAAGGAGAGAGATGAGTAATAAATTCTGTTAACCACGGTGGAAAAATGAAGCAGGTGTGAGAAGTCTGAATGCGAAAACTGTATTCCACAATTTTCAGCGCACATGCACATATACAGACATACAGGCTCTCTATAGGTATTTATATAAATATAAATAACAATGCGATCCTCATATATGCCGTATATATATAAATATGTGCATAAAGGCGTTGTTAGGAATAGACACACGTAGACATATTTAAGAGTATATACATACGTATGTGTGTTTTTATGTTAATGAAAGGAATGAAAGGAAAAAAAAAAGAAAAAAAGAAAAAAGAAAAAGAAAAAAAAAAAAGAGAAAAAGAAAAGAGAGAAAAGGACAGAAGTAGGAGTTTAGGAGGGGAGAAACGAAGTCGAACACCCACATAAACTAGTGGGATCATAAATGCATGTGTGTATCCGTATGTGTCAACATGTGAACACACACACGCACATCAGAATTCGTTAGAACACCCTGCTTTTGTTTCCTTGTTTTCCCGCAGGCTACGAATAATTTGAAAAGCGCTGAAGGACAAGATTTTTCGAAAATTTTGGAGAGATTTATTATCAAGCAGCTGTAATTACTGTGTCACCTAGGAGGTATTCAGAGGCTGATACCTAACGCAAGTACATACTTTCCAAGTTACTCTCGAAGACTGGTGCTGTGTTGCAAACGATTCCTCCCAAATAATCCTCAAACCCTGCAGCAGCGCGGGGCAGTCAGCTAGCGCGGACAGCGAGAGCAGGAGGGAAAGGCACCGCATTGCTTAGCCTGGCTCTGGCTCTGCTTTTGCAAGCCGAATAGGTGCTCGGGGGTGGATTAAAGAATTTCCCCCGTGGCTTCAAAATATGTATGAGGGACAAGCTCCACGCCTTTCCACCCTCCTCGAGTATGATTTAATCAAGGCATTTTGCTTTACCGTTAAATAAATAGCTGCCTTTGAGGTAAATGGCGATTTGGTAAATTCCTCCAGTGCAATGGCATGGTGCGTTTCCGTCATCGACCAACGCTGTGAGCGCTAAATACAAGGCAGCGGATATTCTACGGCGGATTAACATTTCAAAAGAGGAGATATACAATATAATGTTAAAAAAAAATAAAGAATATAGAGGCACGTTCAAAATAATATAATTCAGAGTGTGTTCCACAGAGGTGTACCCACGTACAGGCACACACACAGACAGCGGGTGCACACACACGGATAGGCAAGGCGGTGCGGAACCCGCACGCGGCTGCAGGCAAGGCGGACAAATCCCATCTCTTGTGCGCACCCAGGCACAAGCCCCGCGGTTTCTCGCACTCGTCCCGCTGCAGCCGCCCGGGGCTGGCGGTGGGGAAGCTGCGGCCGAGGGCAGCAGCGCCGTGCTCCCGGCGGGTCGGCAGGAAGCACCTGTTCCGCTGCCCGCTTACGCCAGCGCCCTTCCTCAAAGGGCAGCCCCGGCGCGCAAATAGGGCGCAGGGCTCCAGCCCGGCAGGGAAAGCACGGACAGAGCCGAGGGGCCTCCCGCTGGAGGACTCACCCTGCAGCCAGCCCTGCGCTGCCGCTCCGCGCCCCACCGCGCACCTCCCGGCCGGGACTGCTTGGGATAGCAGCAGCAGTAACGGCGCTAGCTGCCACCCCGCTAATGAGAGTAGCGACAGTAATAAGGGCTCCGAGGGACAGGTGACGGCGCAAGGCCGGGGGCAGGGCTCGGCGCCGTGCCCCGCTTACCCCGCCGTGCGGGGCCGTGCGGGGCCGTGCGCGGGCGCGGAGAGGCGGAGGCCAGCCCGCGGGGAGCCGAGTGCTTACCAGTTCGCGGCTCTGCCCGCCTGCAGAGGAGCCCGGAAGGGTCGCTGTAATCCATTTTGCGCCCGCGTAGCAATCCGAGAGGCGGTGGCGGCGGCGGCGGGGGCACGGAGCGGCGGGCAAAGCGGGGCTCTGCCGAGGAGGCGTCGCGGGGCCGGAGAGGTGTCGGGGGAGCGGCGGCGGGGCCGGCCGCGGGATGCGGGGAGCGGTGCACAAACATCACGGCGACTGCCGTACACCTCGGCGTAGACAAAGGTTAGGAAAAGAGGGGCTGAGGCTCTCTGAAGGCAGAATGCAGGGGGAAATTCGCCAGGGAAATCAGGAAAAGGCCATGAAAGCGCTCGCTGCCTGCACATGACCAGCCGCAGCCAATGACGAGCCCAAATAGGTCATAAAAAGGTCTATTACCAAGTTGTAAATTTTCTTCAAACAAAAAGGAATTTACTGCAATTCCTTGCGGATTTTGCACATACTGCTTCCTAGCGCCATGTTTCTTTCGCCTGCGCGCTGCACTTCTTTTTTTTTTTTTTTTTTTTCCCCTCCTCGGTCCCGCCTGCCCGCGGCCTGCGCGCCCCCGGAGGGGTGGCGGGGCCCCGCGGGCGCGGGCAGGGCCGCGGAGCTCCGCGGAGCAGTGGGGACGAGGCTCGCCCTCCGCGCAGCAGCCGCCAATCCGCGGATCCCCGGGGGATTGGGGGTTAAGGGGGGGGCTCTTAACTGCCTCTCCGGTGGGCCCGCTTCTTGCCCCGACGAAAGGGGGCCGCAGCCCGTCTTCCGCCCCCCCCGCGGAGCCGGGTTCCAAAAGAAAACGTGTTTCCTTTAGCGCCCACTACTGAAGCCGAAGTCGCCGCCGACCTAGAGCTAGCCTGAGCCGAGCTGAAGCCGTGTCCCCACCGCGAGGTTTGGGGGTCCCCCAGGTTGCGCCGGGCGTTGTCATGGAGCGGGGACTCCCCGCATCCTCCCCGTACGGGGCTGCCTCCGCCGCAAAACCTCCACGGGGCCGCTCGTACCAGGGGGAACATCCGAGCGGGAAAAATGTAATTCGCAGAAAACACCCCGAAAAGGCTAAAACATTGCCCCGTGCCCACAGGGAGTGCTCGGCTCAGGGAAAGAAAATTTTGCTTGTTTCTCGCTCGTTTTTGTTTCAGAGAACAGCAAGAGCCCTCCGTCGGTGCCCTCCGTGTTGGTCGTACCGCCTGGAAAATAAAGCTAGCCAAAATAAACGACTTAGGGTCTTTCTAACACTCTGCTTCAGTGAATTAGACACTGGTCAAAATCATAGCCGTGCCACGCATCGCTTGGCCGAGGCACCGGCATTTTTCCGGGGGCTTTGCAGCACCCACGGCCGCGCAAAGCTGCCCCTCGAGGGAAGGGACAAATCCTGCCCACACCCAGGGCGCCGGGACACCGCGCTGCGGCTCTCACGGGCGGCCCCTCTCCGCCGCGACCCTCACGTCTGCGGCGTTTCCCTCCCCAAAGCCCGCTGCTTGCTCCGCAGCTCGACGGCCCCTCTTTCACGGAGGGGTTGCCGGCCGCCAAGGCCGGCTCCTGCCTCTCGTCTCTTCTTCTCAGCGGGACTCCGAGTAAAAACGAGGGAGATATTCGGCTGCCAGGCTACGGGCGGGAAATACCTTTATAAGTACATAAAAAGTCTCTCTCTTTTTTTTTTTTTTTTTTTGGCAAAAAAGATAGGGACAGTCCCATTACCACTAGGCCCTTACAAACCAGTGTTAGTTTGTGGCTGCGTGGCTGCGTTCCCAGTCGGCCCTGGGAAAGCAACGCTAACGGAAACTTCGTCAGGAATATTTTAATTTCGTTCTCTTTGTCTGGAAATTAAAACCAACCACGGCAGCAGCTCTTTCCCGAGCAAGCGCTAGCCCGGGACATAGAGGGGGGGACGCGGAGGGCTCCGTTCCGCCTCTCCCCGAGCCTCCACCACCACGGCGGCGGACAGAGGCTGGGAGGCCCCGGGAGGCGACGTGCCGGTGCGGGAGTTATTCCGAAAGGGCAGCCTGCTGCAGTGCCAGGCGGCTGAGTTTCCTTACAGCCAGACCCACATCCTTCCCGGACACTAGGGGTACCGGCGCACTTATGCAAATTCATGCAGCAAAATGTTTACTTCACGGCTTTGCCGCAGTTTCCTCGCGTTTACAAGCTTTAACCAATTACGCGATTAAAATAAAACCAGAACAATAACTCCGCTTGCTTCTGCCTCCCTCTAGAGCTGGCGCTTCGCAGGAATTGAAGCGTGCCTTGCTGGGCAGCGGAGAGCGGGGAGGCGAAGGGGAACGAAATGAACCAACCCCTCTGTATAAACCCAAACCCGGGCCAGGTAGCCCAGGCCATTTTGGTGGTGTGACGACCCTGCAGGGGCGGGGAGGCTGCCGGTGTCCCGAGGGGAGCGGCCGGTGGGCGAAGGGCTGGGGAGGACGAGCTCCGAGCAAGGCCCCGGCTTCGTGCCTGCTCGGACGGGGGGCAGCGCTCTTGCTTCTCGGGCAGATAGCCCGAGTTTGTCGCATGTCGCACCGCGTTCCTGCGCTTCCCTCCAGGCAGCCATCGCTCTCTGGAGCCACGAGGCGCCGGGGAAAAAGCGAAGTCGAAATCTTGGTGGGGTTCGTACCCTCCGCCCGCTGTTCCCCAAAGGCTGCTCCCAGCCGCCCCGTCAGCGCGATGTGCCCGACCCTGCCGCGAGCAAGAGGGAGGGGAGGGAAGAAAGGGGGTGATAAATGAAAGCGCTTTGCTGCTCAGAGCGGATTTCTCCTCCCGTGGCTGCGGAAACCGCTCCGGCGCGGCGGCAGGGTCTGCCCCTGGGATCGGCTTCCTTGCACACGCGTGAGGCAGCAGCAAAATGCACTCACCCGGGGCCGAAACGTCGGGGAAATGCCCTTTACTGTATTTACGCCCGCTTTGGGACCGCAAACCACTCCAGCTCCCGAGAAACCCCCACGCAAGGCCACAAACCCTTTGCTCTTCCCTGCTCGCCCGCCCCCCGTGGGGGAGGCTGGGCCCGGCTTGGCCTCGCCGAGCCGGGAGCCCCCCACGGGTGGAGGCCGCGGCGGAGCCCCTCGAAGCCGGCTGGGCCCCGGGGGGGTCCCGCTGCCGCCGCCCCCACTCGGTCTGGCAGCGTGCACGGCGCCGCGGGGGTGAGGGCTGCGCTGCTCGACATGAAAGCAAGGCCCAGGCGCGCACGTCGGGGGGCTGCCAGGGCCGACACGCAGCGTGGGGTCACCCACTGGAGGAGCACGGGTCGTGGTCCTCGTGTCCGACAGACCCGGCGCACCCGCGTCCCCGACACGCCGGTGGCAAAGGGGGGTGCGCAGGGACCCCGCCCGGGGCTGGGGGCCAAGGCAGGGCTTGGACTGGAAGGGCCCATTTCCATCACCTCCCAAATTTCCAGTGTGAGAAGAAAGGCAGGGCAAAGGCGGATGGGGTTATCCCAGAGGCTCCGGCGCTTGTTGGAGGAGTGGATTACAGAAATGATGTCAGGAAGCCGGTCGATTTTATATTTGAATAAATTTGGTTTATTTTAATCAAATATCAATAGTAGAAGATTTATATATTTCTAAGATCTTTTATTCAAATTTATTAAATTTATTTAATTTACTCAACATTAGATAAGAACAAGAATTAAAATAGTACGAGTGCACTTGTCTTGATTAATAAAGCATTGTTAAATGTCTCGCTTATTGGTATTTATCATCGGAAGTTTATGTCGATTCCCGCAATCACCGACTTTTAATATTGCAAAAAAATAATATAAATTTATATATATATATCATTAGAAATGTATTGCTACAAACTCTGTATCAAATTTCCAAAAAAAAAAAAAAAAAAAAAAAAAAAAAAAGGACCAGATGAAATGTTAAATCTAGAGATTGTTCCGGGAACGGTTAAGACCAAGACGCAACAAAACCGCAAGCACCGAAGCACGCGAAGCAGGGGGACGTCAGGCGGAGGAACGGGGTCACTCGTCCCCCGCAGGACCACGTCCAAGGGGACACGGGGCCGAGATGTCTCGGGCTGTGGCGCTCGTTATTTCGATAGTCTTTCTCCAAGGCTTTTAGGGCAAAATTTAATTCGTCTGGCCTTCTGCTCTGTCTTCTTCCAGATCATGTGCTTCCTTTTTGGCCTCCCCTTCCTTTCCCTCCTGTCTGGAAGCGGGGAATTTGTCCTTGTTGTTCTCCTTTTTCCATTTCATCCTTCTGTTCTGAAACCAGATCTTTACCTGCCTCTCGGTGAGTCCTAGTGCGTGGGACACCTCGATCCTTCTCTTCCTGGTCAGATAGGGGTTAAAAAGGAACTCCTTTTCCAGCTCTAGAGTCTGGAATCGGCTGTATGTTTGTCTTCCTCTCCTCCTACCCGGCGCTGCTGTTTAAAACAAAAACACAGGATTTGGGGGGTTGGTGCTGTCGTTCAAAGCACGGCGTTCAGCAGCCAGAGCTCGGGCCCTTCCACAAATCCCTCGAGAGAAGCGGCACGGAGACGCGGGGCGAAAGCAGACCGCGGAGGACCCGGAGGAGCCCAGAGCCATACACACGGGCGCAGGAAAAAAAATATATATATACAAAAATAGACCCCCGAAGCCCAGCCACGCAGATGCATCAGGCGCCTCCGGAGGTGGCGAGGCCGAGTTTAGGGGGCACCTTTTTGCTATCTGGCAGCTGCCCCCCGCCCTCAAGCCTCCTGCCTTGCCGTGCGTGTCAGCTGCGCCCGAGTGCCTGGGAGGCGAGTTTTGCGGGCTGCTCTCGGGTGGCAGCCGCCTTCCCGGAGGCTCCTGTTTGCTCCCTGTCTCATTTTATTATCACGAGCCGTCGCGGTTACAGGAGTCGCGGAGAGAGAGGCAGGGAGAGAGGGAGGCAGAGGCAGCGAGCGGGAGGCAGGGGGAAAGAAGCGGGAGGAGGAAAAGAAAAGTTTCGAACTCAGACGTGAGATGGAAGCAAATTTTGACTGCGTCCAACCTTGTGGTCTCATCCAGGGAAACATTTGAGCAGGAGACGAGCTCTGATTTAAGTGGTCTGGTTCCTCGCCAATATTAGCACTGGACGATTTACAGTCAGGATATTGTACCAGCTCGGCCTCTTGCTGTGTCGTAAAAATCTGCTGTCTCTGTAAGTTATCGTATCCGTAAAATTTAGCGGGCTCCCCGTGACAGGTAACCCCGCTGCAGGGGGCAGGAGGCGGAGGCGCGGCAGGGGGAGGAGGAGGCGGCTGGTAGGCGGCCGTGGGGCTCCCCCCGGCCGGCTGGTAAAAGTCCGCGGCCGCTCCGCCGCCGCCCCCCGCCCCGCCGGCCGCGGGCTGCGGGAAGCCGGCGGCGGCCCCG
>NC_048899.1:11333132-11346015 GCF_011077185.1 Oxyura jamaicensis | reverse complement strand
TGTACTTGGAGTAGAGCGGGTTGACAAAGTAGGAGCTCATCGGGGAGGGGGCAGCGGCCGGCGGGGGCGCGGGCGCGGGCACGGGGCGCTGCTCCCCCCCGCCGCAGCCGCCGCCGCCGCCGCCGCCGGTGCCTCTACGCCGCGCTCATGGTGCCGCCGCCGCCGCTCGCCCGTGCGCTCCCCTCTCCTGCTCTCCGTGTATGCGGTGACCAGGACTGGAATATAATCGCTCCCAAAATGACCTGCCTCACTGCTTTTACTATTTCCTATTAGGCACACAGCAGCCCGCGCACGCACACACACACACACACACACACACACGCACGCACGCACACGCTCATGAGCTCAGGGGGGACTTTTGGCTTCAGTTTACATGTGCCGCTCCTCAGGCAAGAAAAAAACCCGGCCCGGCCCTGCCCGGATCCACCCCAGCCGCGGCGCCCCCGCTCCCCCCGCCGGTGCGCGCTCGCCAGGAGCCGCCGGTCCCCCGCCGCGCGGGGCGAGGCTCCGCGCAGATGCCGCGCGATAACCGCGGGCGCGCTGCCCGGGGCGCCGCCGCCCGTCCCGCTGAGGCCGAGCCGCCGGGGGAGCCGCGGCCAGGAGGCCGGGAGGCTGCGAGGGCGGCCCGGGGGTCCCGGTGCGGGAGGGCGGCAGCTCGCAGGGGCCGGGGCCCTCCGGGTCATTTCCTCGCGGGCGAGCGGAGTGCTGGGAAATGAGATGCACATTTACCCTTGACGCCGTGCACGCATGGCTGAGGCTGCAGGTTAATTGATACTTAATGGAAATCATGCCTATGAATATACTTTCCATCATTTCACCCTTGGAGGACGTCATTACCGAGGCAGAGAGAGGGAGGAAGAAAGGCGAGTGGGTGAGCGGTCAGCTCCGCTCGGGGACGCCGTCCGAGCGAAACAGGCGAGCCCTGCTCCCGGGGATGGAGGAAGGAAGGAAGGAAGGAGGGAAGGAAGGAGCGAAGGCGCTGCCCGCTGGGCTCGCTCCGGGCCCCCGCGGGGGGAGCGTGGCCGGGCGCTGAGCGCTGCCCTCGGCCTCCGCCGCGCCGGGGGCTCGGGGAAGGAGGCCCGGGGGGCTGCGCAGGCCCCGCTGTCCCGGTCCGAGGAGCGCCGTCTTCCCCGTCCTCTCTTCCCAACGTCCTCTCTTCCTGCAGTGGGAACCAGCTTTTTTAGGGAAGACACCCCCAGGAGCTCGAGTCCGCCCTGCTTTGAACAGAGACGAAAATGGAGGTGAAATCTAATACGGGCCCCGTCGGAGCCACGTGTGACCGTCTGGTGTGAATTGACAAAAAATATTTGTGGTTACATAAAAGACATCGCAGGCTCCTTCCCCATCACACCCCGCCGCCCCCACCCCCGCCCCGTGTCCGAGGCCCTCGCCGTGCCGCTCTCTTTGTCTCGGCGGCCGGCCCGGGTTCCCGCACATAAGCAGGGCCTTACGGAGGCCAGTAAAGGCCCACCGGCCGTGGTGAGGCTGTGCCGGGCCAACGAGGGCACAGTGACGCCCCTCGCCCGGCCCAGCGAGGCGCAGGGACCCCCGTGCCCTAGGCTTTGGGGCCCAGAGCGGCGCGGTGCCCAAATGCTCTCCGCATCGAGGCCTCTCCGCGCTGATACAACCCCCCCTTAACCCCGCAGACCGGCTGGGGGGGACGGGAGAAGCCCCGGGGTTTGGGGGCACACGGATATTTGGTGCTAGAGGGAAAGAGTAGCGAGACAGCAGCGCAGGGCTACCCACCGAGGCAGGAGCGGGGGGCGAGAGGCACAAAACCACCACCCGAGCCGTGCGCGGCGCGGGGAGGCAGCGGCTGCTTCCGCGGCCTCCCGCGGAGCTGCGGCCAAGGCTCCGCGGCCGCCCCCCGCGTGCGGGTCCCACCGGGATGCCCGGCACCGTCTCGGGGGCTCTGCGGAGCCGGCAGCGAAAGCGGGTCCCGGCGGGGGGGGCGCGCAGCGCTGCGCGGGGCGCGGAGCGGTGCGGAGCGGCGGGGCGCGGCACCGCGCCTAGGGTGGAGCACTGGCGCCCTCTGGCGGCTTTCGGCGGCAGGGACAGGGGACAGGGACAGGGGGACAGGGGGACCGGGCGGACGGGGACAGGGGACAGGCAGCCCCACTGCGGCCCCTGCCTCGCCGCCAAGGGGGGTCCGCCAGAACCAGGAGGGCGCCGCTGCCGCCGCCAGAGATCGGCGTGGTGTTATGTTCGCTTCTCGATGAGCTCGGTCACGAGCAGCTTTTCCTTTCCTTTCGTTTTGGTTTTGTTTTTCTTCTTTTTTTTTTTTTTTTTTTTTTTTTTTTTTTTTCTTTTTTCTTTTTTTTCTTTTGGGAGGGGGTGGTGGTGGTTGTGGTGTCTGTCGGAGTTTCCAGTGCCATTTTCTCAGCACATTTCGGTGACCCTCTTTTAATTTTTTGCCAGTGCTATAATTAACTACATACAAAGAATGCGCCTCGTTTACACATGGCAGCCAGCAAAGACGCCTGAGCTTTGAAGACCGCTGCTATCGCGTTTTCGATCATGTTTCCCCACATATTACACCACGAATACTCCATGTGTGGTAGTTTCAGAGCTCTCCGTTTTTGTCTTGAACATGTTATTTTGTTTGCCCATTCGTTTATGTATCTATAGATTGATTTATGTAAACGAAAGTAAAGATGAATCTTTGTTTACCCCCGCTCCATCACACATGCCTGTGAATTATTCGGGATAATGTGTGTGCGAGTGCACGCGACTGTGCATATGTACAAACATACATTAACACAACCAACGGGTAGGGATTAAATTATTGTTTAGTTTGACACTAAAAGCGATTTACATGGAGGAACTGCGCGTTGACTTTCGAGACGTTTCATTTTCTTTCTGCCATTTTGAAATAAGCACACACAGCATCAGAAATAAGTAAAAGAAAAAAAAAAAAAAAACATACTAGGTAAAATACGTCATTCTGCCTGAGAGAAAATATTAGAAGGAAATGGTGTGGGCTTGGTCACAGTTTCTTAGCAGAGCCTCTGCTAGAACCAACCTAACAGTGCTCAGTGTCAAGAATATAGTTTACGTGTTGTGAGTTGTAGATCACACACATTCAGACCGGTTATTTTCGAAAATATGAACGCTAAGACGGTAGGATTCAGCACGGTAGAATATCCAACAAAATACATTTCCACTAATCAGTTGACTTGGTAAAATCTGTTTCTTGACCTTCGTGTCTTTTTTGAGACTGTTGCCTTGGCCCAACGCTGACGTGTTGAAATTTATAGTCCAAGATTTTAAGACCTAGTTTGTCTGCATTTTTGGCCTTTTTTTTTTTTCCTCTAACAAACACAAACATCAAAATAAGGTGGTTTCAAAGAAAAGCGCCATAGCATATCGTAAACTCATTAGGTCCAGACGTCTAGCCATCTCAATGGTTTTATTATACCACGGTTCTTCCTGTTTTAAAAGAATTATAGGTATCTTCTCGACAATAGATGGGAAGCAATGCAACACCTTTTCCTGGCACTACATGTTTTTTGCCCTTTTTTTTTTTTTTTTTTTTTTTTTTTAGAGAGAGAGGTAGAAAACATTAAACGCGAGGTCTCTCGGCTCTCCCCTTAATCTTGAATTAACCGAACTGCTCGTAAATATTTACGGGTCCTTCATTTTAATGGTTGCTCTTTAAACAAAGCATTTTTTACAATGAACTTCATCTCAATTATCTTGATAAAGCCATGTGTGTTTATAAATGTTGAAGGCATGAGACGTGCTGCGAAATGAGCTTTCGCCAACATCACTGCAGGTTTGGAAGTAGCCTGGTCCCTCCAGAGCTTCCCAACCTCCAGGTTAAATAGCGCGGGGATCAGAAACGGCCAAAACATAATAATAATAATAATTAAAAAGATTTAAAAAAAAATAAAATAAAATAAAGGAAAAGGAAACAAGAACGGTTTGGGCGAATAAACACCGTTTGGCTTATTCGGAGGAGCGGTGCGGAAATCTTTCCTAAATGACCCCCAGAGCTCCCCGAGCGAGCCTGAAGGCCGCGCACAAAGCCAGCAAGGAGGCGGCCGCACCCGGCCGAGCCCCTGGAGCCAGGGGAGCTTCCCCCGGCCCGGGGCTGGCAGCGGGGCCGCCGTGCCCGCAGCAGCGCGGAGCGGCGCAGAGAGGAGCGGCGGGGCCGGCGGGCGGGAGCCGCGGGGCTGTGCGGGGCTGTGCGGGCAGGGCAGGGCGAGGGACGCACAGATTTCTGCTCCGAGCGCAGCGCTTTTCGTTCGCAGCCTTTATTGTGTAATAGCGGAAAAACAGTTACAGCAGGTCGGGAGGCAGAGACGTGGTGGGTAGTACAGCATTTACCGGGGTCGGGAGCGGCAGCGAGCCGGGGGACCGGGAAACGTGAGGCCTATTGCGAACGGCTTCGGGTCTGAGACAACCTCCTAACAGTGCACTAAAGGGGGGGGGGGGGGGGAGTCTCTCGTGGCCTCGCTGTGGCATCTATTGCGAAGGAGCGCAATTCAGACCTAGAAAGCAGAGGGTCGGGGTAAGGTTTCCTTTTAATAACTCGTGGACGACACAACACCCCCACTGATTGAAGCGACTGTAATTTAATATATATCTTGTTACCATAATTATAGTTATTTTCCTTACCTTTATTTTGGCAAAGTAACTACCTAGACTACATCACTTTTAAGAAACATGTCAAACATTTAACATCAGATAAAGTTCCCAAAGCTAACGTGCACTCACAACATCATCAACCAAACGGTCTGGGAAGGAGGAGGGGGGGATGAAGCGACTCTGCAAAACACGTTGGCGAGCAAGACAAAATTTCCCAAAATACCTGACATAGACCACGTTTCACTTCTATCTAAAAAAGACCAGATTGATTTAAAGTTCCTGGGGTGGGAGGCACGGGAGGAGGAGGAGAAACGTATGCGGGGCTGAGGGGGGGCAGGGGAAGCATAAAACCCAACCAAACCGAAATTAAAAATTAAAAAAAAAAAAAAAACAAAAAACTCCCAAAGCCCCAAACTCAGAACTAAAACAATATTCCCCAGCTGCATTTCTACCCCAGCGTTAGTCTCCTTTATTGCCTTTCTCCTTGTTCATCTTTTTCATTTTCATTCTTCTGTTCTGAAACCAGATTTTGACCTGTCTCTCTGTGAGATTTAAAATCCTAGCTACTTCGTAACGGCGATCTCTGGTGAGGTACATGTTAAAGAGAAATTCCTTTTCCAGTTCCAGAGTTTGATACTTTGTGTAAGGACAACGCTTTTTCCTCGTTGAACGAGCGTGGATCCAGTTTGCTGCAGGGTTATCTGAAAGAAGGGAGGTATATAGGGAGGGGGGGGGGGGGGGGGGGGGGAAAAAGGTTTAAATTAATTTAACGAAGGATGGACTGTTTTCACAACTTTGGAGGAATTATCATAAAAGCCTTAATGCCCCAGTCTGTTTACTGTACAAATGATGTCTTGATGGTAGGTGGTTATGTGGAGTCTTTTATGGGTGCTTGTTGCTGCTTGCGCTGGGGTAGGCGTCTAGACGTTTTTATAGGTTAGTAAAACTATCAGTTTTGCACATTCGAGCCTTACAGGTTTCGGCAATAAATCAAAGGGGCAATTTCTTTCTTTCTTTCTCTCTTTCTTTCTCTCCCTCTCTCCCTGCCTCTCTCCTTGCCTTTCTCCCCCTCTCTCTCTCTCCTTTTTTTTACTTACTTGGGTCAAGTTGCTGCTGTTTCTCCTCCTTCAGATCGCTGCTCGGGCTGGGGTTGTGGCTGCAGGCGGCAGGGTCCTTGGAGCTGCTGGCAGCCGCCTTCTCCCGGGGCTCCTGGAGAAAGGAGCTGCACGTGTACTCGGGCACACCGATCCCCTGGGACTCCCGGGACGAGGAGCACTCAGTCCTTTTGGAGGAGGAGGAGGAGGAGGAGGAAGACGAGGAGGCGGCTGCTCCCGTCTCCGGCTTTATCCCGTAGTGGCGCCCGGTGGAGGAGCCGGAGCTGGACGCGGAGCCGCCGCCGCCGCTGCCGCCGCCGCCGCTGCCGCCGCCGCCGCCGCCGGCGCCGCCCGGGAAGCCCGGGAAGGGCTCGATCCAGGAGCGCACGTAGCGGCCGGCGTCGGCTGCCCCTAAGTGGGGTTGATGCATGTAGGGGTGGTAGATGCCGGTCATTGCCGCAGACGGCTGAGGGTGAACCGTGGACCAGGAGGTGGAGAACACGGTGGATTTTGGCGCAAAGCTACAGGAGGAAAAATCTGAACTCTCTGCAACACCTGATGGCCTGGAGGTCGCACTGTGACCTCCCTGGACGAATCTACTCCCGTAAACTTCTTCGCTTTCATGGCCTATGAGAGAATCGACATAATAGTTACTTATGGTGCCACTAGACGACATTTTAGGCTCCCCTCTTAGTCATATAAAAGGTTACACTGTTAACTGTATATGATACCCTCCCTGAGAACAATCGTAGTATTTTGCAGACTGCAAGCCTCAACCATTGGTCGCGGGGCCCACGTGATCATATTTACCAATACTGCGAGTAAATCAATCCGCTAAACTGGGGCTGCTGTGATTAAAAAAAAAATCATCATCAACAACAGCACCGCACAGCGCGCCGCGCACCCGCACCGCGCCCGCGCCGCGCCGGGACGGCCCGCGCCGCCCGCTGCCCGCTGCCTCCCGCAGCCTGCCCGCAGCCTGCCCGCTGCCTGCCCTCTGTCCTGCCTTCCCTGCCTTCCCTGCCTTGCCTTCCCTGCCTTCCCTGCCCTGCCGGCCTTGCCTGCCCGCTGCCTGCCCGCTGCCCGCCCTGCCCTGCCCGCCGGGGGCGCGGCGGGCGTGGCCGCGCTGGCAGCCCACGGCCGCGGCGGGCGCGGACTATTTCTTCACGTCGTCTGAGTGATTTCTGCCATTCATTTCTTAATCAACGAGAGGCAGGGTGTTTAAATAAATCCAACAGCCTTGGCTTGCTAATCACACTCCGAGCTGCTGAGGAAACCCGCTGGGAAGGGGGGATTCTTGCCTGTAAAAACAAACCATCGCAAGCTGGGACTGTAACGACTTCTCATAAAACAGGAAAATGTTACAGTAAAAGCACATTGCGGTACTTCCATATTTCAGAGCATGTGCGGGTAGTATTATCCGTCCCCGTGCCCCCCTCCCTCGACAGAAAGTTTCCATGGGAAGGATCCGCGTTTTAAAAGAGATGCCCATTGTGTTGTTTTAAAACAGGTGGAAGACCTCTGTAATGATTTTATGCCTTTCAATAAAAATTTTATGAGGTGTATTTGATTATAGATTAATGTGTCCCTAATAAAACGGACGGATGGGAACAGCGAAGCCTGTGTCTCCCAGCACGGCCGACGCGTGTCTGGGCGCACGCCCCTGCTGCACCCGAGAAAATTTGGGGCCGCCGAGACCCTGGGCAGCCGGCCGAGGGGGACCCCAAGGAGGCCCCGCAGCAGCCCCGGCCCCGCTGCCTCCTCCGCCCGAGTTCAGGGGGACCGGGGCCGGCCAGCCCCGGCTGGCCACGTTCAATGCCTGCGGGAGCTTTCTGTCCGCCTCGCTTTCTCTTCCTTCTCTCCCCTCCCCGAGCCGGTCCCCCCTTCCCCGAGCCACAAGATGCCCGGTTAGTATTGAAAACCGGATTACCCATGGTCTTCCGCACATTTCTGCTCTTCTGAGCGAGGGAAGGTGGCTGTGTCGGGATCTGGAGGAAATGCACACAGTTAGTGGAGAACCCACAGCAGAGCCCGCTGAGGACACAAACAACAGCACTGCGAAAACACTTCCTACTCGTGGGCCGGTATGAGGAAGGGACTGAAATTCCTGTTTATTTAATGATTTATTACTCTCTTAGCTTGTTTTCTTCCTTTTTTTTTTTTCTTTTTTTTTTTTTTCTGTTTAGTTTTTGGGCATCTCTCTCTAGCATTTTCCTTTGCATTTTCAGACTTCCCTTTAATTTTCTCTAGAAGCAGGGCTTGTTGTATGGCGAGGAACTGCCCCTCGCTGCACACAGATAGAAATTGATAAATCGGGCATATTAGTGTGAACCTCCTTTTTTATATACGTTGAACACTTGGTATGGAGCCAGTTAATTAGTTCCCACTCCCGAAACTTCTTCGGTGATGAAGCGAGTATCTTTAAAGGAAAAATAAAAATAAAGATGGTTCAAAAGTGCGCAATATTTAAAGAGGTGGGCTTTGAGCACCGCTTTGTTGTTTGTTTTCGAAACAAGAGCAAGCACTGCATACCTATGTGCTTGCGGCTCCCGCAACTCCAAAATGGTGATGCTTTGGGCTGAGGAAAATATTCCTCTGCCCCACGAGCAAACATGAGAAAGCATTTGCTGAAATTCAATATCCGCGACAAGCGAGCAAAATGCAACGCCACCAGCTGCAACATGAGCACTATCAGTGTCACCAAGGCAGAAAACGTTGGCACTATCTTGCGCTTCATTTCTTGATTTAGCAACTGCTTAGGGGAAGACTGGGCGTTGATTGTGGGCGAGCTGCTTTCCCAGCGCAGCCAGCAGCCACGCTATTTTTCCAGTAAGGTTTGAAGGTGAAAGTATGCCCAAGTATTCACACTTCGGTTTGGTGTCATGTTCATTTGCAAGCCAGCTCTGCTCGGTATTTCTGCTCCCACCCGCTCACCCGCACCCCCTTCCTCCTCTGTCATGGCAGGGAACCTGCAAATAATATTTTTAATTTATGCGCCGAAAGGGTTAAGAGTCATGAAGTTCATTATCTGGACGTGTGCTACTAAAATGGAATTGCGGGAAATAAAACGAGCTCTGAGAAAACAAAAATGGTGCAGGGGCACAAAAATGGGGCTGGAGAGGCTGGTGTACTTCTGTAAGCACGCCTGGGAGCTTTACTGCTCGCAAAAGCCCAACCTTGCCAGATGTTTGAGGGAATATTTCCCCATCCACCATCTTCTAAAGGCTCTTGAGCTGACCAAGAAGCAAACTCATCGCATTAATTTATACCCAGCTTTGCATTTGGTATGATGTTTTTTTAAAGCAAGTAAGGACACGAAATCAAAGTCTACACATTGTAAGCAGGCAGTGACTGTTATTTTTTAAATCAACATAGGAACGTCAAATAAAATGACACACATATTGCTGACAGCTTGTAGTAGAAAGATTTTTTATCACTTACCATTTATGAGTTGATTGGATGAGGATGTCCAGTTTAGGTCATAATATTTTACTACTTTTTTTTTTTTTCTGTCTCTCCTTTTTTTTTTTTTTTTTTGCATTCAGTTTGTTAGACTGCGAACATCACACAATATTTTATCAATTAATCATTTGTTTACAGACACAATTATAAATAAATTAGCTTTACATCATTTCCCGCCCCTGTCTCCACCCCACCTCTAAAAAGAAGGGAGAAGGGAAAAAAAAGAAAAGAAAGAAAGAAAAAGGGAAAAAGAAAGAAAGGAAAGCAGGCAGACACACACAAAGACCAGAAAATGGACAAGAAGGCGAGAAGGTACATCAGTCCAAAGAGCTGCTGATAAGGAAAGATCAGGAAACCAACCTGCAGCCGTACTTCAAACGTTTGTAGAAAACCAAAGGAACCGCAGTAGTTTACAGAGTTTATTGCATTATACATGCGAACAGAACATGCACAAGAAGGACATATTGCTGCTGAACGACTACTATTCCACATATGCACCACAAGAAAATGTCTACAATGGAGAAGAATGAAATATTCCATTTTACGAAGGACAATCTCAAAGTTCATTTGCGAGGATAGTTACATTATAATGTGCTTCTCTTTCCCCCCGCCCCCAAAGTTTTTCCCCCTTTTTTCTTAAAGTATTGAATGTACGCAAAATGTTATGGCCCGTGTAACAGCCCCACATAAATACCATTTTGTTAGTAAAAACATGAAAAAGTCACATTGCTTGGATGTTCGACAGTTCCAATAAGTTAAGACCAAATGATAATATTCAATAATAGTTACCCTGCATTACGATGAGAACAAAAATAAATTACACGTGCTAGGTTTTATATATACTCGTCATAGTAATACATATTCACTTGCAGCGCTAAAAGAAGGACGAAGAGTCACATTCTACCAGAAAAAAAAAAAAAAAAAAAAAAAAAAGGAAAAAAAAAAAAAAGGAAAATGACGGGTTCTGCCACAGTCTCTCCTGCATTTAGCAACTGGTGGTGCTGTGCCCATTTCTCACTGTTTCCACCCCCAGGGTTAGGCTTTAAGAGAAGGTCAGATTAGCGGTCAGTTCTCGGATTCGGTTCTCCCTGCTCATCTTCTTGAGCTTCATTCTGCGGTTTTGAAACCAAATCTTGACCTGCCTGTCAGTGAGGTTTACGCTCTTACTGATCTCTAGGCGGCGCTCTCGAGTGAGATACATATTGAATAAGAACTCTTTCTCTAATTCCAGTGTTTGGTGCTTAGTGTAAGGACACCTCTTCTTTCTGCCACTCTTTGCAGTTAGCCAATTGCTTGTTGGAGTATCAGACTTGATTTCCTCTATCAAAATCAAAGGAGAAGAAGAAGAAAAAAAAAAAATCAAAACTCCCTCCGGCTGTTAGAGTGTACCCTTGGCCATGAACCCTCCTCCGCGAGGCCGGCAGACCGGGGGGCTGCGGGGCCGAGGCCCCGGCGGGGCGAGGTGTGGGCAGGGGAGCGAAGCTCTGCAGGGCCGGGGGGTCACCAAACCCCCAGCCCCCGACCCCGTCGCCGGCCCCGAGCCCCCGGGAGGCCCGGGAGGGGCTCGCTCAAGTTCGCGGCTGGCGCCCGGCCCGCCCGCAGCCCGCCGGGCACACTCTGGCGCCTGCAGCCCGCCCGGGGCTGCCTCGGCAGGCTCCGCGCTGGCCGGGGAGATGCCCCTCTTGCAGGAGAGCCCCGCAACCTGCCCCCCTCTGCAGCCTCCCCGCAGCCCCCAGCTCAGCTGCACACGCACACCTAGCAGCAGACATGGACGTTTCCCCAGCCGAAATGATGCACGTGAAACCAACACCCTCCACCTCGGGTTTCTTTTTTTTTTTTTTTTTTTTTTTCCTTTTTTTTTTTTTTTTTTTTTTCTCTCTCTCTCTCTCTCCATTTTTTTTTCCATTTTCCTTTTAGATTTGATTTTATTTTTCACCAGAAATGAATCCTCCCCCCATCAACCTAGACCTGGGCCGTTAGCTGTAATTCATATAACAAGAATCTCCATGCATACGTAGGGTAAAAATCGACCTAGAGGTTGCAAAGTACGTTTTTATAAGGTAAAAAGATCCTGGTTTTGGATTCCTCGACACACGCCGTTCGAAACGAAGGCTTTAGTGCACCTCTAAGGGGAAAATAAAATTAGATAAGCACCACCTTTAGCTTTCATACGCCTTTCAAAATAACGTTGCACTTTTTGGAGAGAAACCCAAGGTTATCTAAAGAACCACGTTCAAACCTTTCACGTTTTGATCATTTGATCAGGCAGGCAGCGGGCTGCTGCTTGCATTGTGCATTTGTTTCCAACTTCACCCAGCTTGGTAGTACCTATTCCTCACCTATTTTAATAGGATCGTAATTAAGTTTAAATGCAATCAAAGAGCAGCCAGGCTCAGTGAAAACAAACAAACAAACAAACAAGAAATCAGCGAAATATTACAAGAGAAAAGTTGAGCTTGTCGTATTTTACAACCTCCAGACCTGCTTTTTTAAAGGTATTTGGCTGATTTTGGCTGCTGCAGTGCACTAAGGAGCACCCAGAGATATTCCCCGCATCACAGAGCCAGTCTGCATGCACAAGAGAGGCAGGTCTCTAAAGCAGAGCTTTGGACCCTTTTGTGTTGCCTTTTTTTTTTTTTTTTTTTTTTTTTCTTTTCTTTTTTTTTTCCTGCCAAAATCTTCAGAGGCACAGCACCTGCAGCCCGATACTTCTTACCATTAAATGTGCTGGCTGTGATGCTCGTTAGTATATCAGAGCGTGCTTTAGGGTGCTGGCGTGTTGGAGTTACACCACGGTACGGTTTAAACTCGGTAATACAGACCTTTACTCTCCTTCTCCTGGACTTCTGGGCTGGACACGGAGCCTTCGGGCAGGCAGCTCCTCTCGTCTTGCAACGTGGACTTGGGCTCGGGACTTTCCACTTGAGAGACTTTAGCTGCGCTGTCTTGGTTGTTCGGGTTTTCATTCATTTTCTTTTCCATCTGAAGTTGAGAAGATATCTGCGGTTTGGAGCTGCCGCGAGGGTTTAACTGTAACATTACAGTTGAACTCGTTTCGGGGCTATTATTGTACTCTTGGGTTTTCCCAGTGGCGTAGGTCTGGCTCAGTCTAAAATATCCTGGGACGGGAACCTCGGGGTTCTCAATGGGGCATGATTCAGACACCAGCCTCTGGTAGGAAGGGACGTCTGAAGAAATGAGTTTGGTTCTCTTATCGGAATACATGCAGCAATTGCTTTCTTCTTTAATATTTGTAGTGAAGGAACAAGTGGGGACCTGCTGTGTAACAGGTTGCTCTATTCGACAAGATCTGTTCGGGTCTGTCCAACTGTCTACTTGAGGTATATAAGGATGTACATTCATACCCATATTTTGGTGATTAACTTCTCTTTTAGCCAGAGACGGTAGGAGTCCACAGGTTTGCATCCCATAAGTCCCAATGTCTGTGCTAGGTGGCATATACATGCTGGCGCTGTTGGAGTAGAAACTGTCACTCCTGCACGCACTGATGAGAGAGTCTACTAAAAAAGTATTAGCGGCAGGAGAGCTGTTGGGGAAGGACATTTTGGGCAGGAATTTGAGGAAGAGAGCTTGTGTCCCTTGCAGGCTGACATCTCGAGGAAAACATTCCCGGGGAAGCGCCGATGCCTCCGCGCGACCACATGACAGCCGGGCCAATGGCAGCGCCCGCCGCCCCGCGCCCCGCCGCCCCGCCGCTGACGCGCCCCGCCGCGCCG
>NC_048899.1:11324868-11328132 GCF_011077185.1 Oxyura jamaicensis | reverse complement strand
TTTCTTTCTTTCTTTCTTTCTTTCTTTCTTTCTTTCTTTCTTTCTTTGCTTCTGTCTGTCTGTCTGGCTGGCTGGCTCTCAACTGTTCTCAATCTGGAGTATTTCTTATCTGGGACTAATGCTGTCAAGGACTCTTATCCACACAAAGTGAACTTGTTGATAATTTTTGTTTCGGATGCATCTGGCTGTTTATTTTGGGCCTTTCTAACATCAAAACACCCTTTCAGATCCCAAGGAGCAGGCAGCACGTGAAAGGATTTTTAACATTTTAAATGCGTCTTTCGCACAGCTCAAAACATGTCTTTTCCAGCAACGTGGGTTTGAATTTTCTCCTGTTTCCTGGCATTTGACTGTTTAGCACTTTACCGTACACTTTACATTGCTGGAAACAATAACCCTATTTAAAATTTCGCTGTGGCAATGAGACAGACCTTTTAAAACCTTATCGCAGCTGTTCAAATACAACATCATTGTCAGGTTAAGAGCCAGTGTCTTTTATAGCTCCAGTCTCCAGCTTCTGTGTTGCCGGAGAGTTTAAATATTACCTCCATAATATTCGCTGCTTTCCAGATTTTTTGCAGCATCCACTGCGCCTGGCGCAGCCCCCTGCCCTCTCCGGGCACGCTCCACCGGCACCGAGGGTTCAGCAGGGAAAGGGGCATTTCCAAAATCTCGACATTTAAGATCATGATCAGAGCCATTGCTAAGATTTGCCTGAGCTGGGAAAGAAGCTGCAGAGGAGCCCACGACGCTCCCTCTGAGCACTGCATTCCCCCCCTTGCTTTCTAGCAATTTCCTCTTTTTAAACAACAGCCCAGACAACCCACAGAGTTTAAAGAAACAAAATACTATTTTCCTTGACGCAGTTTAAGACTCGACTGTTAAATCTAATCAGGAATTTTATGCCCATCAAATGGGTCTTTCATAACCTTTATTTACACTTTAAGAAAAGAAGGTCCCAGAAATATCCCAACTGAAGTATTAGCCCAGAGGTTTGCAGTGGATTTTGCCCAACAGTAAAGTTAAAACAATAACCCAACGCTTAACTGCTTGCCACGCCAGCCTCGCCTGTGCTAAAGGAGCTCGCTCCTTGGCTTCTGGTCAGACATGAGGTCTCTTTGATTTTTTTTTTTTAATTACAAATATGAATTTCTTGCATGTCACTACACGGAAACTCCGAGGATGGCTGTGAGGATAATGAGTTAAATATCGTATTCAGGACTGGTAAACAGCTCCGTAAGACCCCTTGCTCACGGTAAATCATGAGGGTTTTTTATTTTTTGAAAAACTGGCAGCAATTTTTTATTGAAAATGAACAGTAGGAAAGTTTAAGTTTGATGTAAATAGAAGTTGAATAAACATGCAAGAGTCACTGGGGAACTGGAGACTTAGGCTCTGGGCATTTAATGTCACTCTTGTTTTAAATCATATTAAAATGGAATCAAGTAATTAACATTAATAAATAAATCAATATTGTGCAATAAATGAGATATACAGTCTACATTAATATAAAGGTTTTGCTCTCAGAGCCCCATATTTTTCCGAATGAGGGAAGAAAAAAAAAAAAAAAAAAAAAAAACAACCAATGGGTCCATGCAGATGTAAATTACTGTTTGTAATAAAGCATAGGTGGACATTACAGTTTTCTCCTCTAGCAAATGTCAGGGCTAAAAACTTTAGGTTACCAGACGTGCCCGTGGAGTTTAATTTTCACTGCCTCATCTCCCTAACCCTTATTACTCGTGATATGATTGTTTTTATTTTTTTTTCTCGACAGTGCTGACGATCCTCATACTTGCAATTTGCTGTGTTTGTGTCTCATTATAGGAGGGGGATGGGAGAGAGGTACGCAAGGGGCTAGATATTTTGCAGATGCCTTCAGTAAAAAAGGTATTGCGAGAAATATCTTATTTTAAAAATAGGCTGGAACCCGGGAAGCTTTTAGTAAAATTGCTTTCATTTACTCGATTTCAGCATTTTATTTAGGGTGCCTTTAAACGCACGGACTGTATATTTTATACCACGCTGTTATATTGCAGGGAGATTGAAGAATAGCTTTTATTTAAAGGAAAAAAAAAATTGGCTACAATATTGTGACCTTTCTTCTTTTAATAAAGCAACTGTCACGTTGCCCAGATTTCTATGTGCCATATTTTCATAGAAAGAGTCGACGTCTCGGCTGAGGGCTCAGATTCCCTGGATTTTTTCGACCGGGGGTTGGGGGGGGTGGGGGGGCAGAGGAACATACTGATGACATTATCCCTTTTCCTAAATAGAAAAGCTTATAAAATAAACAAGATACCTCGCTGCCCATTTCTTCAGAGGTGTTAGTTCTGCTGTGGGGAGCACACGGTAGCACTGTTTGTACTCCCAGCTTCGCCCCCAGCCTCAGCCCTTCCGCTGCTGTATTTCCATATTTCCGTGCACACAGAAGCACAGCCCCGAGTTATAAGATTTTAGCAGGGAGGCTGCTCGGCGGTTCTGCCCTCAGCTCCGGCATCTGAACTACACGTTTATCTTCCGGCAGATTCCTGCCGAATTCGAAATTCGGTCAGAAAATAAGCAAACGCCCTATTCGATCTCCTAAAAGGACAAGCTCAAAGACATTTGGAAATAGCCCCCAGCCTTTTCTTTTTAAAGGAATAAAACAGAGAAATGGGGGGGGGGAAGAAATACAAAAGATTATATATTGTCACGGAATCATCACACCAACACGATGATTGAAAAAAAAAAAAAAAAAAGAACAACAACAAAAAAAGAACAAAGCGGCATTCCCATATTCAAGATGTTGTGTGTGTTGGTTTTTTTTTGTTTTTGTTTTTTTTTGGTTGTTGTTTTTGTGTGTGTTTTTTCCATTAACAACACATCCTGGCTCCAATCACTCGTTTACATTCTCTGAGATCGGCCTCACTGTAATTGCGAGGGGCTAAAGCATCCCGCAGAAGCCTCAAGGCTTTGGGACTGGTGTGGGCTCTCACAAGAAGCACTCTAATGCCAGCAAAAAACAAACAAGAAAACTTTGCTAAATCTTTCCCATCTTTCCCTCCGAAATAGGTATCGCCACCGAGAGACCAGGGGGCATTTTCCTCCGGGCTCTGGGTCCGGCTAAAAGGGGCTACCTTTGGCGTCAAAGGATCCAAGGATTTTAGTTTGCACAATGCCATTTTACCATTTTATCACAGACGGAAAGGCTATTTCTAGGAAACTGTTAACAATGAACTTCTAAAAAAAAAAAAAAAAAAAAAAAAAAAAAAAAAAAAAAAA
>NC_048899.1:11305612-11324768 GCF_011077185.1 Oxyura jamaicensis | reverse complement strand
ATAAAAAAAAAAAAAAAAAAAAAAAAAAAAAAAAAAAAAGGAAAAAGAAACCAACAACCAAAACCCAGCGGTCAAAGTGCCAACAAATGCTTTCACGAGAGATGGGGCTTTGAAAATGCGGAACATGGCTGAGCCAAGGCGAAATAGATTTCGATGAACTCTGCAAAAAAGGCAGAAGGAAGCGAAGCCCTTTCTTCCATGAGATTCTGAGGAAAAGTGCGCACTGGAGGACAAAAAAGAAAACACAAAACCAGAAAAACGGAACATGCTCGGTCGCTGGAGAACGTCCAGGGAATTCATAAGCTTCACTTTAATTTTCTAATCTCTAGTTTCATTTTAATAGATCTCCATAGTGTTTTTAAGGAGAGGGATTTCAATCAGCAAAGCCTTGGCAAGGTGATGTTCGGATATTAAAAATATCTTCTTTTTTGCTTTAGTTTCTCTGTCTCTCTTTAAAAAAATAAGCACTCTCAGCATCTAATGTTAATCTCGCGTTTAAGTAAAATACGTTTTTAAAATTATGCTTTCTGTGCCGATAGGTTTATTTAAGAAAAGCCTTGAGTGAGAATTGAAAGATAAACTATGGAAAAGCCTGTTTTTTATACTACTTTTGTTCTACCCGCGTTAAGGCTGTCTTTAAAGGAGTAAATAGTTTTTCGTTCTAGGGAACGAATTCTGAATATCATTTTTTTTTTCTTAAAATTATGTGATTTTTTTAAAGCTCGGATGCATTATAAAAGATTACGACCAAAAAAATTTCTTTTAAAGTAGCATATTTCTCGAACACGTCACGGTTATGGGTTATTTGTTTAATAAATCTTTTTGATGCTTTATTTTCTCATTTGGAAGGCCCTGAAATCTTATCGTTACTTATATATTAGATATTTTATTAGCAGTGGAATTATTATTAGGAGCAAAATATCCTTGAACATCAGGGCTGCTGTGCGCATTACAGCACATGAGCGCGCCCTCCTGTGGCATTTGGTGGCGAAGCATCAGGGAATTTCCTCCATTCTCCTCTGCCCAATTTGCTTTCAGTCGTGTTTTTTTTCCCTTTATTTTTCAATAGAAACTTAAAACTGCCATAAATGAGCATTTATGGAAGATTAATGCTGGGGCGTTTAGGTTTCCGCGGCCCTCTTTTGCGGTGTCTGGGCATTTTAAAGGGATAATAGTCCTCTAAGATAGACTGTTAAAGCACTGCAGGGAACAGAAAATCAGAAGAGCCGTTCTCGCCCTATGGATTAAGACTCGGGAGAGACGCGAGAATTTTGCTATAAGGTCAGGCGAAATGAAATTCCCCGCGACTAGCAGCATTTCCAATGTATGGGCTTTGCGGGGAAACGCGCATCCGGAGAAAAGCTGCCGAAATACCATCCTTCTCCCCAGATTACGAAGCGTTCCTTGCGGCCCCCGCATTTTTTTCGGAGCGACAAAAGCATTTTTTCTTTAGGGCTAAAAAGGGAGATTTGGGGCGAGTTCCCGGGGCACGGAAGAGAAAGGAGAGGGAAGCGGGGAGCCCGCTGGCGGGGACGGGAGCCGGGCTTGCTCCCGGCACGCCGCGGAGATGCTCACCTCGACCCAGCTGGGATTTTCTTTGCGTTATGATGCATTTGCTAATATGGCCATCTATGCGGTACTCAGCGTGTGTGTGGTTGTGCGTGTGTGTGAGAGAGAGGGAGGGAGACAGAGAGAGAGTGGGTGGTGGTTGAAAATAACAGAGGAACCTTAAGGCGCCTAATTATTCAGAAAGGTTAAAGGTGATGACCTTGACATTTTGGAAGTTCAAAGGCATACACTTATGTTTTTCTTGCTAAAGGGTTTAAAAATTTTTTTTCTAGCCATGCCTCCCTCCGCTCCCATTTCTCCATTTTTTAATTCTGGGGCCGTTCGTCACTAATTTGCCCAGTTTTGCCTTCGCTGAAAGCAAGCGTAGCGCGAGCCGCTCCGTCCTATTCAAAAAAGCCAAATTCTTTCCCCGCTCCTCGCCTTTATTGCACATTGCGGAAATCTCTTTTTCACCCACCAGAAGGTGTATAATATAACCCAATTAAGCTGTTTAGAACCTCGGGTTTTATGGTGTTGTCTAGACAGTTCAAGGTTTTGTAAACAGCCTAGCCAGGTCACGCAGCATAAAGCGGAGGGGACCTCCGCCGGATCCCTGCCCGCCGGAGGACTCAGGGCCGCCCGCCGCGCCCGCGGGAGCGGAGCGGGAGTTACGCGGCTGCGGAGCGGGTGCGGAGCGGCTGCGGAGCGACTGTGCCCGGCCAGCTCCGCTCTCCGCACGCCCCGCCGAGAAATCATATTTTAGAGATCCTCCCCTCTGTCTACAAACTTTTTTTTTTTTTTTTTTCCTTCCCTCCCCACCAGTGCCAATTGTTTATAGCTCCCTCTTGTCTCAACCGCTCTGAGCCCTCGTTCTGGCTTACCCTTCACTAGCAAGTAAACAGTCATTGGCCTTCGAGATTCTGGGCTTGTTGGGAGCCTGACCAGTTAAAAAGCCTTTTTCGTTGTTTATAGTAATTGTAGCACCATCAGAAGTGATGGTCTGCAGACAGCCATGTTTGCTCTGCCTCACACTGAGGGGGGAACAGTGAAGGTTACAGATATCTACAAAGGGAGAGTTACAGCTCTAAGCTATTATTTATTTTTAAAATGCATTTAAAATAACCCGGCTTGGCTTCCTCCCGTTATTATTTAACTGAACTTGGCTCTAGCCCGGGAAACGCTAGGATCCTTCGGAGATGGAAATCCATACAGTGCACGGAAATTATAACCTTAACTTTACTAGAAACCATTTATTCACATGAAAAAGACAGTGGCCCATGCTTTTGGATGACAATAGAAACATATATATATATATTTTATATATAGCGAACGTACATTTACCATCTCTTAAATAAACCGCATTCACTTAGAGGGAGGAAAGTGTTATCCTAGCTCAAAAGCAACAACATGGCCCCCCCGAACTCAATTAATTGTAAGCAAAAACTACCAGACACACTGCAGGTCCATTGCTGGTACTGTGGGTGAGGAAAACAAGCACCTTTGGCGAGAAACACTCGAGAATGGACAGCTGGATTTACTCTAGTTTCCCCTTATCAGGAATCTGCTGCGCCAAGCCCCGAAATCTCCAGTGGCCATTCAGTGTGGGGAGTTGCACGTGAAAATGAAACTTTGAGTTCCGCAGGGTGGATGTGTCATGTAAACCAATTTACTTTTGCATTCAGATGGCAGGTCAGAGAGACTGATATATTCATTTTTTTCCTTCTTTCTTCCTTTTCTCTTTCTCTCTCGATTTTTATTTTCTTTTTATTTTCTTTTTCTTTATCCTTCTTTCCTTTTTTTTTTTTTTTTTTTTTTTTTTTTCAAAACAAGGGATTTCCAGTGAAATATTGGAGTCGATCTCTGTTCAGTTTCTTTTCTTTCATCCTTCGATTCTGGAACCAGATTTTAACTTGTCGGTCAGTGAGGTTGAGCATTCTGGACAACTGCAGTCTCTTCTCTTTGTTTATGTACACGTTGAAGAAAAACTCACGTTCCAGTTCTCTTATCTGATATTTGGTATAGGGGCACCTCTTTTTCCTTGATCGCTGAGGAATTGCTGAAAATCAAGAGAGAAGAAACTGAGTTATGCTGCTGCTACGAACACACTCAGATGGGAAGAGATCCGAGACTTTGACAATATCCCATCGCCTGGAAAGCAGCCCTCCAGCAGTTCAGAAAATATTCCTGGGGCTTTTACTCTCCGGGTGCCTTAGCGAAAAAGCGAATATTTCCCAACTTCTCCTTAAAAGAGAGCACTTCGAGCAGTACAGAGAGATATTTAAATGGGCTGGAAATATTCCAAGTTTCTCAAACTCCTCTCCCCCCACCCCCCCTCACCAAACAAACGAAGATCTCAGGGTCTAAAACGAAGGCAGCTCCGAGTACTACCTGTGAAACCTCCCTGTCGTCCCCCCACCCCCGCCAAATCAACAATTTAATAACAATTAATATCCTCTTCCAAGAATACCTTAAGCCCACCTAAATTGGTTTCCTATCGTAAACACGCTTTACAACGGTAAAGGAAATCTTATAGGATATATAAAATCCTTTGGATGCTTATAAAATTGCACATAAAATGCGGCTTGACAAAGTGTTGGCCTTGTACTCTTGCCCCCAATTTACTACTGATACCTACCTGAACTGTTGCTCTTCTCTGCAACAGCCTCACCAGAAGGGGAATCGGCGCTGTTTGCTGTTGTCACTTTCTTTTCTTGGCTGGAAGGTGTTTTACTGCAAGTGCTGTTCTGGGGCTTCAAGTCGCCCTTGTCCGCGTCCCCCTCGCCCTCGGAGTGCTGCTGGTACGGGGGTCCGGGGGCTGTCTCGTAAAACTGGTCGAAGCCTTGCGGCAGGATGCCGTTCCTCCCCACCGAGCTGTAGAAGTTGGAGGCAGCAGGAGACGGTCCATGGTGGCTGCACACGGGGTCCGTTTTGAATAACATTTCCGTCCTCCTGTTCGCAGGCTGCAGAAAGTCTCTGTGCATCACCTCTTCAGCTGAGTAATAAGGAGCATAACTGCCCCTATACTGCCATTTGCTGCGCTCTAATCCGTATTCCCTGAATGCTACTTCGCGCACAGGTTGGACATGAGGTAAATTAGAAGAATAAGGAAAAGTCATTTGACAGGAAGACGATTGCGACAAAAAAGAGGGTTTCGTCGAGAAATCTGAGGGTGAGACGTAATAAGCGCACCCTGGCAGATACATATTGGATGCGCTGTGACTGCAATCGTCAAACTCGGTCATGTCTTCCTTTTTGCGATTGCAAGCAACCAGGAGGCTTCAATGCATTGAACAAGATCCATCTATTGCACAAGAGGGTTTGGACAGGATCAACTAAGAAAAAATCCCCACCGTGTGCTGACGTGCAATTCATCTTGATTGATTCTAGTGGTAATTATGTCACGTGACGCAATGTAGAAATGTCCTTATATCTATATCAGCCCTTCGGAAAGGCTCCTAAGAGCTCTCCAAAGAGCCCTCCCAGCACGGAGGGATGAGCGGAGCGGACGGGCGCGCACCCTCGCCTTTCCCCCCTGTTCCCCCAGCAGGCGAGGAGGTGCCCGGGGGTGCCGCGGGTGCCCGTTCACCTGGGGCCGCGCCGCCCGGGCACCCGCCGCGGGGCCCCGCGGCGCGCCCCCGCCGCATCGCCGCCGGGGGAGGAGGGCGCCGAGCGAGAGGGGCTCCGTCGGGGAAGGTGCCCCGTGGGGAGCGGGCTCCCGGCTCCCCGGGATCCGTGGCGTGGCCGCTCCCCGATGGCAGGAGCGGTGTCCGCCGGTCGCTGCTCGGCGGATGGGGAGCGGGCGGTGATTCATTCGGGAGAGCCAAGCCCCATTCACACGCCCTAGCGCGCGAGGGAGGCTGCCCGCTCGGCTCCAGCAATCCACAGTTGGCACCGAAATCTGTCCCGAAATTCAAAGCACGAGTCCCGATCACCTCGTTTTCCCTCGCTCAAACCCAAACACCGTGCGCTTGTACAAGGGCGCCAGAGACAAACTGCAATGAGAAATAGGCAAACGGAACATCTCTCAGCAGCGGATTTTATGAAAGGCAGGCACTTTCGGGCTCTTCTGGAAAGAAAAGGGCTAGGGCAGGAAGAGAAGTCCACCAAGCACGGTTTCCTTGGGAAGCAGAGCAGCACACAAAGTGACCTCTGTTCCCGTGCCTCCAACTCCCACCCAAACGTTCACTTTCATTGGAAGGGAAAAGCAGGGTTGGGAGCAGGCGACACGCACAGCACCCGCCAGCCCCACAGCCGCCCTGCCCTCGAGGGCTCATTTTTGCCAATTTTCTTTTTTTTTTTTTTTTTTTTTCTTTCTCCATGAAATATTATTTTACATGGCCGAGCACAAACCAGGTCACAAAGGCTGAAAAGAGAAGAGAATGAATAATACGCGCCAGCAATAGCCTTATGCTCGAGCAATCCCTCATTCCAGAAACGTTTGCCAGCTCTCTATGGGAATGCCTTTTTCCGCCACTGTACAGCATAGCACGAGTGGCCCCGCCATATGCCGCTCTCCAAATGAACCCGAAATCCGGCCGAGCTCTGCACGCCAAGCAGGGTCGCCCCCTGCCACCCAGGCGCTCTCGGGGTGCTCCCTCCAGACATCAGGCCCCGGGTAGCTTCCCCAAAGGCGGCCGCCACCCAGCGAGTAGAGAGCCCGGCAGGTACGGAACCGGCCCCCAGGCATCGGGGGAGACCAGGGGCAGGCCGGGGGGCTCTGCGAGGCGCCGCTGCGGACGACGGGCTCGGTCAGCCGCAGGCTGAGCGCCCCGCGGCCCCGCCATGCCAGGCGCCTCCTGCGCGCCCCCGGCTCCGCGCTGCGGAGAGGCTCCGGGGGCGGGAGCCCCCCAGCCCGGGCTGTGCCCCGCAGCCTGCCCCAAGCCCCTCCCGCCTCTCCCGGCGCCCAAAAAAGGGTCAGGGCTGCCCTGGGGGCTTCCACCCCCCGGCCCCGCGTGCCCTCCCGAAAAGCGAAAGACCCATGCCGGCCAGATAACATGAAGGTCACTCTTTTTTCCCCCTCTTTCATTTTCTTTTTCCTTTCTCTGTCCCGTATCGTAATTTTTATCATTTAATTTTATTTTTCTCTGCCTTCGTGACTCTCTGTCAAACCGCCTCAAACGCCGCAAATCGCTGCCAGCAGACAAACTCCCGCAAGGTATAACTAGAAACCAAGGCACAAATCCACCATTTCCTCCCTTCATCGGTAACTTTCGAGCCTTCTCGATTTTGCTACAACACATGAACAACCTCCTAAATATGATGTCTGCGCAGTTAAAATGGCTTCTGCGTCACTTACCACCCTGAGCTTGTAGCAGAGAAGGGCAGGGATCCGTTTGGATTGTGCCCCCAGGTTTCTGATCGCCAAGCTCATCAGGAGAGGTGGCTCTGGGAACCTATGAAAACTCATTTTCTTTATCGTTCAAATAACTAATTACGCCTTAGCCAGAATCCTTCACCTTCCTTTCGATGCAGCAAGCCCAGCATCAATTAAATTTTGGCGCAGGAACCAACCGGTTTCAACTAATTCAAGTTCAAAGACATGGCGACGATTTGTTAATATGAAAACAGCCCTTTTAGGAAACAGACCCTTAAAAAGCGATCTCATTTGTGGAATGGGAGTCCAATATCGCAGCAGAGACCCCGCTGCAACAAGGCAGACATGGGGGTCCCCGGCTGCCAGAGCATTTTCGCCCTGGGGTCGGTTCCCAGCCCGGCTCTGAGCATTACATTCCCCCCTTTTTTCGCCTTGCTCAGATTAAATAGCATCGACACACAAATGCTCGTCATGTACACAGTCAGGCGCATACTTTACCGTTAGGCGTCTTGAAACATCTGCAACCGTTGCCTGGAATTACCAAGTATTCTGGTCCAAGTGACATTTCCAAAAGCCCTCCGTGGAAATTCAGACGACTTGCATAACATTCGGGTTTAAAAATACACCCGGTCCGGCTGGAGAAGATGCGGTATTTTTGTGCCACCCAAGATAAGACACTAACTTGACCTTAACTTTGTTATGGCGCCCCTAGTATCTGGAGAACGTGAACAGACACTGTCTGGCAGCTCTCGTAAAAACTGACTGGAGAAGAGATTCTGAGTCATTTCATTTATTGCCACTACAGTTCTGCAAGAAAGCTTTTCCTCCCTGCCAAACTTTAATTATTTATGCTCTTTTAGGAAGCACAAAGGCATCCAGAGCCATTTCGAACAATCCGAGTTGCGTTTGCAGCCTTATCAAACTCGCCGCAATGGAGAGCTCCCCTCGGAAGGGCTTTATCACGTTTAGGCTGCGGTCGGAATGCGAAGATGTTTATGTTGGAGTAAATAAAGGGACGGACGGTCGCCTGCATGCTGCGGAGGGACGCACGCATGGGTGCAGCCAGCGGGTGCCCGCTGCTCACCCCCGCACCGCAGCCACCCGGGGGCTGGAGGGGGGAGGGGGGGCGGATTTCGGCGGAAAGCCGCCCAAAATTCCCCGCCCGGGGGGTTTGGGGTGCGCACGCTGCGGCGGGGCGCAACTCCTGCAGGCGCAGCCGGGGTGCCGCGCCCGGCGGCGGGCACGCGTGTGCACACATGTGCCCGGGGCGGCTGGCGAGGGGAGGGAGCGCGCACGGCCACGCGTGTGCGTGCCTTGCCACACGCGTGCGTACCTCCCCGCGTGCCCGGCACGACTGTCGTCGCCCGCAGCTTGGGATGAGCGGCTGAGACCTGCAGTGTGCGTGCACGCCCGCAGCCGTGCACCGTCTCCTCCCGCGAATGCGTGGCGTCGCGGTGCGGCCCCGCAAACGCGCCCGTCTGGGGGTGCGCGCACACGGGGGCTGTGCCATTCGTGGAGCGGTGCACATACAGGGACATACACAGACACACAACACACGTACTTGTGCATCACATCGCGTTTCAGGTCCCATCTCCTCTGTTTTGTAACCTGTTTTCTCCTTTCGAGGGCGATTTAGACTAGCAGCTTTGCGTTAAGCTATCGTCGTGGATCGGATACGTTTAATAAACAATACATGGCACCTCACATCTTCTCACCCCAGGTTCCTCTTCAAATTTCATAGCACACGTGTAATAAAGGGCATGGTTGCACTGGGGCGGGTTGGGACGGGGAAGGACGGCGTACAGAGTCCATTTCTCGAGGACAGCAGCGGACAGAACGGCACCCCAGGAGGGAACAAGCAAGGGGGCCATATCTGCTTTGCGCTCGTCTCCTGCCTCGCATCCTTGGGGTTGCCTCCAGATTTCTTAATTAGGGGGACGCCACCCAATGAAGAGCCGTTCATTGTCCGCAATGCGCCAGCTCCCCGCGCAGGGGGTGGACGCCTCGAAGCTTTCGAGGGCCGGCGGGGCGGCGGCCGGCCCTGCGGGACGAGGCGTGCCCGGGGTGCGCTGCCCCATGCCCGGGGTGCGCTGCCCCGCGCCCCCGCCCCGCAGCCACCCCGGGGCTGCCCCGGGCGCTCGTGGCCCCTGCGGAGGGCGAGAAAGGCGCCTCCAAGTTGGGCTGGTTCGCCTTCTCCCTCCCGAAACACCACCCCAGCGTTACCTTCGGGGCTCTCCGGAAAGCTCTCGGGAAGATGGCTGCGGTGCTGCCCTCCCTGCCATCCGGCATTTACCTCCAACCCAGCCGGACCACTGTGCCCTTAGGAACAGTGCTCGCAAGCAGATGACCGGGTAGGAGCAAAGTTCAAATATGCCTTCTTTATGAAATAATGAGTTTATTGCCTCCAGGAAGGCAATAGTCCTGAATAAATAGGTAGCTTCTTTGTGCCGTTCCTTGTGATTGTTTAGCCTTACTGCACAACCATATCTGAGCCTATTTTATACACCAGAAAACAAGGCAGGCTCCGCCAGCGTAATTATTATTACTGCTGGGAGAGGCAGCCCGAGGTTTCGCGTGTGGAAACGCCTCTTCATTAGAAACAGATTTACGTGGAAATTGCGGCCAAAAGACGGTTTGATCTGGAACTAAAATTCCGTGAGATTTTTTTGTCTTTTCTGAAATGTCAGATCGGGGCAGTATCTTGCATTTCCCCTGGCTCGGCAGCTCCGGCCAACCCTAGTGCTGTGGTGCTGGAGAGGCTGCAGGCTGCAGGCACCGAAAGCCTGTCAGCAAGATGCGGGGAAAATCGATTTCATTCCCCATTCCCGTCCTAAAACAATAATCAGAAGGCTTGGGCAATGCTCCCAGCCCCTCTGTTTGGGTTTCTCCTCTGAGGTTTATAACTGGACAAACACACGAAAAAAAAAAAAAAAAAAAAAAAAAGCGAAAGCGTTCCCCCTTTCCCTCATAAAAACCTCTGCGGAAATGGCCATGGGGACAGTCTCAGAAAAATAATCAAACCCACAGAAACCTCCGGGCTCGCCCCTCTCCTCCTGCAGCACCCCAGTGTGGGAGGGGGCCCTACCAGGCCCCAGCCCCGACTCCGGCCCGCAGCGGCCTCGGCACCGCCCGCTCCCCCCCTCCCGTTTGCCCGAGGCCGCGCCTGGACAAGGCCAAAGTCAGCGGCGCTGGAAGGGCAGGGCCCGGCCCGGCCACCTGGGGCGGCCACCGGCGAAGGCCGCTGGGGCTGCGGGCCGCGGCCGGGTTTCCCCGGGGCCGGGCGGCTGCGGAAAAAGGGCGGCGGCGGCCCCGCACACGGCCCCGGCGGGGAGCGGCGACCCCCCGGCGGGCAGCGGGGGCTCCGCTCCGGCCGTGCCGCCGGCACCCGTCGTGGCTGAACCGTCGTGGCCGAGCCGTCGGGGCTGCGCCGTCGGGGCTGCGCCATCGGGGCGGGCGGTGGCAGCGCGGGGCGCGGGGCCGGTCCCGCAGCCGCGGAGCGGGCGCGCAAATTCCGCGCAGGCCTTGCGCGGGCATCACGTGTCCTCCGTCTGCGGCTGGGCGGGGGGGCGAAGAAGGAATATCTCTCTGTATATATATATTAAAAGGTTTATTTGGTAACCACTTTCTCCGATCTGTGCTCGAACAGGTTATTCCAAACCACAAAACAAGCAAGCGCCGCATGCTCGCCTTCAGAAGCGGGGAACACATGAAGGGACCAGCCAGGATTTACATAGCTGACGTCTTTACTAGTCATTATTCCTTTATTTTATTTTTTTTTCTGCAAAATTGTGTTTACATACAGTTAAACGACATCGATTTCAGTTTAGCACCGCTCATTCTCCAGGGAAAGGGAGGGTAAGAAGCAGGAGAAAATCTATATAAGAGGAGAAAGAAAGGTAAAAGCTGATAATACAGGTTTTCGTGCTGGGCTGGCTTGTTTTCTTCATTTTGGCTAAGAACTCAGCATTTGCCAATTTACACAGGGATCCTACGCGCTTGGAGATTTTGGTTTAAATTGTAAAAAATAAAAATAAAATAAAAACAAAAACAAAAACAAAATCACACTTCCCGCATTTCAGCCGCGAATATACTCTACTCTAGGGGTGAACACTCCAGGCACAAGTTCATGCAGGACCGGGCGGACTCTGGTCTAGTACATAGAAAGCGCCTGCTCACGCATTACTACTCTTTTCTTTTTCATTCGTCGGTTCTGAAACCAAATTTTAACTTGCTGATCGCTTAAATTCAGTCTGTTTGATAGTTCTTTCCTCTTCTGTCGGTTAATAAACTCATTGAGGAGAAACTCGTTTTCCAATTCAGCAATTTGTTGTTTTGTGTAAGGTTTCCGTTTCTTTCTCGATCTCCCCTGGGTGGGGCACCAAGGCAAACCTACAACAAACACGTCGATAATTTAGTGGATCACGTCTGTGTATTAAAGAGAATATGCAAAAAGCGGCAAGATAACAGGGCAAAACTAGGTCGGTAAAATCTGGCAAAGCACATCTGACAGCACAATTCCTATCTAGCTCCGAGTCGGATTAAGCGATTATCATTCCGAATGGATTACGGGGGGGTTACTAAACAATTACAGGCATCTCTTAGAAAGCACGGATCGCTAGGTCGCCTCTAACTAAAGCGAGATATTTAAGGCATACCATCCTGCACTGAAGGTCGGAGGCATGACTGGACTGCTGCGGGCTGAACTGTCAGGTTCAAGTTGACCGAATTCTTGATGTCCTCCTTTAGGCTGGAAGTGCAGGAGTTCACTTCAAAAAGAGTAGCCGAGCCATGCAAACTTCTCTGCAGGCTCGAGTGGTCATACTTTACGGGCTTTAAGTTGGCTGCGTGAGTAATAGTTGGGTCATTTGCGAAAGATTGCCTCTGCCTGCATCTTTCCTCTTGTTTGGAGCTCGCATCATGGGCGTAATATTTATTGTTTTCTTCCAGGCACTCTTTGTTGCTGTTGGAGTTGATGTTGATTGGAACAGAGCCGGGGAGGTAAGGCTGCGCCGCGCCGCTGAACGCGTGGCTCTGCGGCTGGGCTGCGCACGAACTTGAGCAAGTCCACGGGATCGAGCTTCTGGGGTAGGAAATGGTGGGCAGAGCCGCCAATTGACTGCCATTAGCCCGCAAATTAGGAAAATAAAAGGAATCTGGAGATTGCAAATTCAAGAGAGAACCAACGTAGCCAGATCTGTAGAGACTGCGATCACACATTTCCAACAAAGGACTTCAGCTGTTCTTACAGCAGTATTTAGTTACAACAGGGAATAAGCGGAAAGCCTGAAACGATTGGACGAAACTTTGCAGACAGGTTCTTCAAAGCCGGTAATTTCAGCACCGCCTCCAGCCACCGAGCCACGGCGTCCCCCCCTCTTTTTTTTCCTCCTTTTTCCCCCCCTTTTAAAAAGTCTTATGATAACACTCGAAATATGAAAATACCGGACTTGCAAGGGGGAGGGGAAAACATGCTCTCCGCTTCTATAAAAGTGCTTGGGACCGGCTGGCAAAGTTGCAGGGCTAGCGGAAAGATGAGGGGGAACCAAACATTTGCCAAGGCGCAGCGGAGACCCGGGGGCTCCGGGGGCGCCCCCGAGCCGCGCAGCCCCGCGGACCGGCCGCAGCCGCCGTGAGAGAGCCGCGTAGCGCCGGGGACCGGGGCGGGGATGCCCGGTAACCGGGCGGCCGGCGGTCTGCGAGCAGCGAGCCGCGGCTCCTTCCGTCGGGGGCAAGGAGCTGCGGCGGTCCCGGGCACATGCAAGTGCCTGTGCCCCCGTGCAGACGAGTACACCTTGTGCGCGGAGCGCGTAGTTTATCCCTTTTATATCCGCGTTTGTTTTAACTGCCGGCAACATGATATGCATCTGCATATGCTTGCAATTAACATCTTAATTGATCGGATATTACCGGGATTGTCATTCTGGTGCACTAATGACTAGTGGTCTCGGAGGTTTTCCTAGGTCTGCGCGTCTGCCCTTTTTACCCCTTCGACCTTTCATCCTCCCTCCAAAGCTAGACGAGTTTTCAAACAACGCGTCTAAAACCGGGGCTTGTTTATTTAATTTTTTAAACAAACAAGAATAACAATAGCAGGGACACGGAATTACTAGAGCAGAACGCCGAGGCTATAAATAAATAAATAAAATCTAAAGGCTGCAAGGAAGAAAACGCCCTGCCTGCTCTGCAGCGGAGGGGACGTGAGTGTTGCGGTGGGCAGAGGGAAGCCAGCCTCAGCTCAGTACCTCGCTGCCATCTCCTAAGCCGCATCTCAGGAATTTTTCTCCCCTGAGAAGAAAATTGCCCTTTACGGTCGGCCGTTGTGGGGAGGTATATAACGTAATATATCTTACATTTCTGAGAGCTCAGAGAAGAGCCCGCCATCACGTTATCCCCCTTATTTTTCCCCTAGCTCCGGAGTACGAACAAAACCCTATGTGAAAGCATCCTCCCGGGAGGTAGCCCGTGTCCTTTCCGAGCCGTGCGGGGGGGCAGGCAGTTTTCTTCCCCGGCGACAAGCCGAGGAGCCGTGCGCTCCCCCGCGCCGCGCCGTTCCCTGCAGAAGCCGGGGACGCCTCCGGCAGAAGCGTCTGGCCGAAGCCCGGCCGAGGCGCTCGGGACCCGGGGGAGGCTTTGGAGGCCCGGCGGGCAGTGCTGGCCTCGGCCTCCTCTCCGACTGCATCCCCAGTTCGAGCGAGCACAGCCCCAGTGCCCGGCTTTCGTCACTTTCATTACCTCGCTTAAAAACTCGAACATAGTTAACAGGTAGGGTTAATTTTCCCTGTTGTTGTCCTGTTAATCATAGTTTTAATCTCGGTTTTATTTCTACGCCGAGATCAGAGACGCTGCTCCGCTTGACATTTTCCTAATCAAATTCATCTCTTTGTTTAATGGGAAATTGGGGTAAATTCTGCGGTAATTTCATTGCCCTGAAAGAAATCTTTAAATGATTGCCCTCCCCTAGGCCACACAGGACCACACAAGCATCGCTGGAGGATATTACTGACCATTGCCTTTAATTTTTATTGTTTGAATTATGTCTACCAATTGAATCTCCCTCTTATTAGCTTATTTGTTTTCTGCCTTTTTTTTTTTTTTCTCCCCAAGAGGATAGGTAATAGTTTCTTTTCATAATCGCCTTTTACGAAAGAGCTGACTCTGGCTGCTGGTTCTCGGAAGACAGAAGGAACATTTTGTATTCAAAGACTGTATTTTTACCTGCAATAAACACGAGGAATGGATGTGAGTTCCCAGTTACCGGAAAGAAAGGTGACACTTCAAACTAACTTTTATGAGGTTAGAGAAAACAGAGCTTTCAATTAATGCTCATCTGTAATTGCTAATTAATGCTGCGAGAAATATGAAAAGCAAAATCTCGAGTAGCTGGAGACACAGCTGAGGAAAGCCATGTTTATGTTTAAGCCTGTAGGGAAAAGACCTGACAAAAACATCTTGTTTCACGGGAGATTTGCAGCCGCCGCGATGCAGATAGCCTCGAACGGACTTTTGCTATTTTTTTTTTTTAATTATTATTTTTTTTCCAGCCACAGCCGGCTTCTGGTTTGGAGGGCGGCGTTTTAATGCAGCGGGTGTCCCCCTGTCTGTGTCTGTACAGGAAATATCACTGCTGAGGAACAGAGCGACCCGGAGCTCTGCTTTCACACGCTCCTTTCCGCTCTTTTTTTTTTTTTTTTTTTTTTTTTTTTTTTTTTTCATAGGCAATGGGATCGGCCTCGACACCAGAGCTGACCACACCGTAATCTCACTGGCGCAGTCCCCCGGCGGAAAGATGCGGGCTGCTCTGCGTGTGACCGCGCAGCCTCCCGTTCCCATCCATCACTCGCAGTCGCGGCTGCCTCGGCCAGCCCGGGGCTCCCCCGCCTATGCCAGGGGTTGTCCAGGAGATGGCAGGATTGCCTCAGACATGGCTCGGAAATCTCGCAGCCTGACAGCGCCGCGGCTCAATGGCAGCCCCGGCCGCCCTGCAGTGCATGCATCATCAGCGTGCCACCGCGCATCTGCAGCCGACTTTCTCGAGGTGCCTGCGGACTGCCCGAAGTCAGGCGCTCTGCCCCGCAGCCCGACCGCCCCCCCCCCCCTCCTCGGAGCCCCAGCCGGGTGGGGTTGGGGTGGGGGGAGCTCCGGGAACCGACCCCCGCCGCCCCGGCAGCTCGACGGGCGGCGCTGGCCTCGCCGTCCTCCCGGCCTCTTTCGTAGTGTTTCCGCAAGTTGTTCCAAGAGAGGCAGGCGGCTCCTCTCCATCTGGTAGCGATTTGCCAGCCCGCCCGGGCTTCCTCCTGCCCTGGGAAGGGGGTCTCGGCTGTGGCACGGCTGCGCCTGCTGGGAGGCCGGGCAGCGGCCGGGGAGGGAGGGGAGGCACCGGCGGGGCCCAGCCGGGAAAGTCGGCGGGTGAAAACTCCTCGGGATTAATGGGGCCGAAGTATATGTGCAGGGGGAGGTGCCGGGAGGGAGGAAAAGAAGAATTTAGGGAATTTTTCTCCTGCGGAGAAAACAAGGCTGCACCACCACAGCGGGCACCGGCAGGACGCGGCCCCGATCCCGACTTCCCAGCATCGCACAGAAAGCTCCGCTTGTGAGAGAACCGAGTGGGAAATCCTCCGGGTCCGGTCGGGGGAAATAAAGCCGAGAATGTGCGAGCGGAAGAGAAAGGGGAAGGAAGAGGGCGGAGGCGGAGGAAGATAGCTCCCCGGTGGATGAAGCCGACTGCCGAGCAGCCGGAGAAGAGCGGCCGAGGAGCTCCGCCGGGGGCACGGCGAGGGCCGGATCCGGCCCCGGGGGGCACAGAAAGGCGCCAGGCAGCGGCGAGCCCTGCACAGGGCAGGCGGTGAGGAGAGAGGAGATAGGCAGGGGGCAGCTGAGCCCCGGCTCCTGCCCCGCGCACTTCTCGCCAGCAGCGTTTCTTCCTCGAAATTTATTTTCCCAGCGAAAAGTCCCCTTCGGAACGCCTTTCCCTCCTTCAAGGCAACCCTCATCCTTTCCTCCTCTCCCTTCCGAAGAGCCGCGACCAGAACGGGCCGTGAGGAGATCCCACTCAAGCCTGGAGCTCGCGAAACGCCCTGCTGCGAAAAGAAGGCGAATTTCGTCCTCTTTTTATATATATATAAAAGAAATCGTTTTATTAAAGGCGGTTCAGGAACAGTTTGGCAACATCATTAACAGCTGGGAAGTTCAGTCCATATTTCCAACACAAAGTAAAAGCAGACTTTAAGACAAGAAAGGAAATAAAAATGGTTTATGGAGAAACAGTCTTACTGTATGTCTTACCCACATACACTGGTAATCAAAGTGTTTAGAGCAATAGGATATTATAATAAATAATACTAGTTCGGAACACACACATTTTAATAATTAAACGAGGCACATTAACAGAGAGGTATCGCTTCTCTCTCCTTGTAGTTGGCTAGCGTGTCTGCCCACCCTGTGTATATCATAACATGCACACTAGGTTTAAAATAACACAAACTCAGCAAAGTCCTAGCCTTTCGGCCCATATAAATTATGGCATCTTTTGAAACTAATCATTTATTGCTTCTGTCATTAACACCCGTTTAGTTTTGCAAATTAAAAGTTAGCAGTTGAGCTTCACTTCTCCGACCAGGAGGGTTTTTTTAAGCGCCGTGGTGGGAGGAAGGAGAAAAGCTCCGTGCTTGTCCGGGCACACAGGAGAGACCGGGCCGGGCGCTTTTCGGGCGAGCTGCGCAGATTTACGCACACATCTCGGGGCCAGCCTCTCCCGGGCCGTGCCGGGCCCCCCGGAGGCGCTCCGCTCCACAGCCACGGAGCTCCGCCGAGAGCCGCCGCCTGCGCGGCCGCGGAGCGCGGAAGCCTCCGGCTGAAAAAGAAAACCGCAGCCCCAAAAACCTGCGCGCCTCGGGAGGGAGCCGGGGCAATGTCCGGTGCCCCCGAGGAGCTCCCAGCGGGTTCTCCCCCGAAAAAGCCCCTCGAAACCCGACCGCACGTTACCGCTCCGCGCGGTGCACAGCTCCCTCCGGCTGCCGGTGGGCTCCGCGGGGGCTGGAAGTAGCGCGGCGCTGCACGGGTCCCACTGCGGCTTTCTCGCCTTCTCCGACGGATATTTTTGTCCCTCGGCACGTTTTGAAGTTTACGGTAGCAAATCAAAACTGACACTTTTTGGCACTGGCTGTTGTTCAGAGACAAAAATTACAGACACCCCCCCACCCCCCAAGAGTTAAGCATTTAAGAAAGTTATAACTGTAACCGTTCAACATATTTAAATCCGTTTATACTGGCCTAGAGGGAAGAACAGAAAATATAATTAATATTAATATTAATATTATTTTTTTTTTTAAAAAAAGGAAGAAACAGAACTATAATTCAAGGTTTGTCAGCGCTCCCTTCGACCGAGAGAAAAATCGCTGACGTTCATGGAAATAGAAAACAATTCACAAAACTTCGCCACCGCTGGAAGGAGAAAAAAAAATTAAATATGTTTTCAAGTCTTTCCAAAAGTCTTTAGCTGGTCGTAAATTGAGTTTATATATCCATCACTGTCCGCAACTAATAGATCAAGAAACGTTGTCTTTCAGTTTGGAGACTATTTTCTTATCCTTCACCCTCCTGTTCTGAAACCAAATGGTAACTTGTCTCTCAGACAGGTTTGTGGCTGCGGATATCCTTCGCCTCTTGTCCTTGTTAATGAACTTGTTAATGGCATATTCATTCTCGAGTTCTTTAAGCTGGAGTTTTGTGTACGGCACTCGCTTCTTTCTCCCACGCCGGTAGACACACATATCTGGCTGGTTTAGTGCAACGTCCCCTATTGTAAAAGACATTATGTGAAAAATTAGAATTTTATTACAGGCGTTTAAAGCTTAACTGATACTTGTTGGGCACTGGTTTTCACGGGCAAATAAATAATGCCAGGCTGTTTACAGTTTATTATTATTTACACGGCCACATTATTTGCGCGTTAGTAAAGCACCGAAACCTTGATGGACTGTCATCACTTTTCAGGCATGCATCGCTAGCGAGCATGCAGGACGGCGGGGGCACTGGCTCGGGGGCTGAGAGCAGGTCGGTCCTGGCAGCGCACAGACATCCCTTTGGTGTGGGTTTGTTTGCATGTGGTTTGTGCCTGCGTGCCCTCGCTACTCGCAGTCTCTTAAGTGCTCTGGGGCCGGGTCAATCGCCAGCCGGAGAAGCGGAGAAGCACAAGCCTTCAAGCCATCATCGTCCTGCAAACTGCAAACGTAAATACAAACCGAGGCCCCGTTACGAGAAGCAGAAGAAGGAGCCCGAGGCCGCCCGGCGCCCGCGGGACGGGGAGCGGGGCCCTGCTGCTAAGTGGCCGGGGGGCGCCGGGTCTGTCCCGCGGGGCGGAAAGCACCGGGGGAGCTTTCCTCGGGAGGGGTGGGGGGCAAGGAAGAAATCCGCCGTCCCCCCTCTCTCTCTCCGCTCTGTGCGTGGCTGTGCGGAGTGTCCAGCTCGCCAGGCCGCTCCTCAGCCCTGCGGGGGGGAGGGGACGAGCGGGCGGAGGAGTGCGGGGGGGGGCCGGGGGCCTCGGCTCAGCCCAGTTCTCTCCCTCTCGTACCTGGAAAGGACGATTTCCAAAAGTGTGAGCTCTGTGTCTGATCTTTGGCACAGTAAACCTGACTATTCCAGCCATTAGCCAGAGTCCAGGACTGATAGCCCTCCATTGATATGTATGTTTCGTGTCTCGGTTCCCCAGAGCCAAACGTTGAGACCATGTCTATGTACCCAGGAACGTGCTGGTAGGGGGTTGTATAGCCCTGGTAGAAGGACACTTCCTTCGCCCTGGAGGAGACTTCATTGGCGGGGACACTCGTGCTGGTCAGACTGGAGACGTCCATGTACTTTTCCACGGGAAAGCCGCCAATGGAGGCATGGGGGGGAGACTTCAGGGCGTTCTGCTGGATCCCAACCCCGTGGGACATCCTGCAGCTATAGTATCCATTGCCAAAGTGATACCCATAGCCGAGCGCGGGGGCGGCGGGCGGCGCGCCGGAGCCCGGGCAGTCCTTGGCCGGGGGGTCTGCCCGCGCCGCCGCCCCCGGCCGCTCCCCTCCGCCGCCGTAAGCGAACCCCGAGGCAGCGGCGGCGGCGGCGGCGGCGGCGGCCGCTCGGCCCGTGTGCGCCGCCCCGAAAACGGGCGAGGAGAGAAAATTACGGCACTGCCCGGGGGCGCCGCCGCCGCCGCCTCCGCCACCGCCGCCGCCTCCCCCGCCGCCGCCGCCGCCGCCGCCGCCGCCGCTGGTGTCGCCGCGCAGTCCGTCCATGTCCCAGCTCGCTGCCTTG
>NC_048899.1:11298056-11300612 GCF_011077185.1 Oxyura jamaicensis | reverse complement strand
GCCGCCGGGGGGCTCGGCGCCCTGCTCCTGCCTCAGTTGCCACAGCAGCCAGACGGCGGCGGCGGCGGCGGCAGCGGCCTCGGCGCTGGGCTCGCGGGGCGCCTCAGCCACCGACTTCCCGTGCACCGCGGCCGCGCAGCGCTCCGAGAGCGGCTTCCTGCCCTACTCGGCCGCCGTGCTCAGCAAGGCCGCCGTCGCCTCGCCGGACCAGCGGGAGGAGGCGCCGCTCACCAGATAACTACCCCGGCCCGCGCCCGGGGCGGGGGGCGTTTTGTAGGGGGGGCGGGAGGGCGGCGGCGGCGGCTACGGGACGGGGCCGCCCCGGGCCCGGCCGCCGGTTCCCCCGGCGTGGCTGGCGCTGACCGCCCCGTCGCGGCGGGGAGCGGGCCCCGGCGGAGACGGCGCTCCGCGTCCCTAAGCCCCCGCGCAGGAGCCCCCGAGGTGCGCGGAGAGGCCCCGAGCCGCCCGACGGTCGTCTCGGCGGGGCTGCGGGCCACCGGGGGGAAGGGGCCAGCCCGAGGGAAGGTGTTTGTGTTCCTTTCTTACATTCTTTCCCCCCCTTTTTATTATTATTATTATTGTTTCGGTCTGAGTTGGAAGAAATGGGATATGTCTCGCGTACTTTACGCACGGAAAGCGGTAGCTAATGAGGCTGCTGCGACGGGCCAGTAACGGGAAGGGAGGTGGGAGATTGACAGCATTGGGAGAGGCATTTTTTAAGCTCGTGCTTTCCAGCTACCATAGCCCACGCTATCTGGGAAATACTTGAATCTCTCTAGGTGTAGGATGTTGTCCTGAAGCATTTACCTTACAGACACTTTGCTAAATTTGATTTTTTTCTCTTAGCGTGTTTCTCTTCTTTGGGTAAAACGGCTCTCGGATTTATTTCTCACACATCTCTGTCGCGCCTTTGCCTCTGAAAAGCCACCGCTGGGTAACTGAGACCTGCTATACCAAACCACTGCTACTGGAGGGACTTCCTTGAACTTGAAGAAAGGCAAATCAAAAACCACCGGTGTTACTGCCATGTCAATTTTGATGCTAATAATGTGCAGATTATGACGAAAATTGCCAATCATGTTCTCTGATGGACCTCCTTTGAATGTGGAATTGGAAAAAAGTTCCCCGCACAGAGACCTGCTGTCAAGTACTAACAACCCGCTAAGGGAAGTCATTAGAAGAGACAGATAAGAGACTTGGTACATAAAACATTGTTCTTGGTGCATAGAATGTATGTTATTTAATGTTATATCTGTTACCTGAAGTGATTTCGCACAAGAAAGCCACTTTCTTATCATCTCAATTGCCAATTTTCATTTTGGTAACTTGGACGCCCCGGGTAGACTTTTCTCTGTTAAGTTGATATTCCACCAATGTGAAGAGCCTCATTAAATCAAACCCAGATATTTCCATAATGCTCCCTACAGAGCCACTTCACTCTTCACATAATGAGATTTTTCTGAAGAGTTGAAGCCCTCATCTAACTTGCTATTGCTTGTTTAGGCCCTGTGTGAATGTGAACACACACACACACGTACGCTCTCTCTCTCACACACAAAAGTCTATTATGTATTTCGAAAAAGTGTCCTGAAATACTTCTATTTTTAAGACACTGGATTTTTTTTTTTTCATATTCTAATAATGAACTTTCAGGAAACGATTTTAAAGGCTATGCTGTTTTGTTCAGTGAACATAAATCGTAGTTTTTTTTTTTTTTTTTTTTTTTTTTTTTTTTTGGTCAAACGGGACAGATTTCTTGGGCGGGGGTAGGAAAGGGCTAAGGAAGAAAAATCCCAAGGCTTCTGGAGCGGATTCCTGACAAGACGTGTATATTTACGGTTTAGAGAACTTTAAAGTGCGCTAGAAGATACCTAACCCATCAATCTCTCATTTTGTAAAGAACAAATAGCAAGACTACTTATGTAAAAATATTGATTATACCAGCTGTTGTTCACTGAGTTTACATTTAAATTTTTTATTAATATATAATTTAAGGCTAAAGAAACTAGACCAAAACGTAGCACTCTTTTACCAGCTTAACCTTTTCGATTGTTGGAATCATTTGTTATGATCGCCCAAGTATTGGATGTATATACGACGATTTTGGCAATAATGTTTACATTTTTTCCAAAATATATATATATGTCTATGAAATGATCGATGAGGACGCTGGTTGGTAAAATTAACATAAATTCGTTTTATGTTAGGTCCGTTGGACCTGGTTATTATATGAAACTGTAAATAAAGTCTTTGTGCTTTAAATATTGCTGGCTGTACGAACTCACTGTAAAATATTTTACAAATGTGCAATAATTATAAAGCTTTGTATATTACGTTATTTATTGTGTTTGGTCATGTAAAATAAATGTTATTTAAATCAAAGCGAGGTTATTTGTTTAAGAGGCTGCAAAACATTGCGTACTGATGTTTGTTTTTAAATATGGCATTCAGGGTTATGAGAACTTCTTAAAACAACATATTTAAATGCCTTTTAATACACATATCAGATGGATTAATTCATACTAATCAGTATTTTTACTGCGAATGCTGTGCATT
>NC_048899.1:11263056-11293056 GCF_011077185.1 Oxyura jamaicensis | reverse complement strand
GGCTGAGCGAATGAAACTAAGTTCCTGATAAATCATTAATCACGGGCAGCTAAAGGCAATCATCCCCGGGCAGCCTCTAATTACCGGCGGCCCCCGGCCCGCTGCCTGGCGGTGCCGCTGGCCCCTTCCTCTCCCGGCCACAGGGAAGGGCTGCCCGGGGGGGCGCGACCTGGGGGCAGCCCGGCCCCGGAGGGTCTGCCCCGACCCCCGGTGCCCGGTGCAAGGTGGGCTCCTGTCGCCCGCCCCAGCTGCGCTCCCAGCCCTTCGTTCCCTGACCAACGGTCAGGGATTATTAACACATTATTAAAACTCCGTTCAGAGCACCTTAATGAGACCTGCGCTTATTAGCAACGGGAGCGAATTTCACAGGAGTGAAGTGATCAGTTAAGCCATGTCTATAGTTTCCAGACTACGCAAATGAGGCTTTTACTTAATTGAATTGAACTTCTCATGGCATTCGGAGGCTGAACTCTATCCTCCAGCGCAAGGTGGGCATCAGGATCAGTTTTGTACGAGAAAACAAGCTGGCAAAGAAGCCTTGTCCTAAGGCTAAGGGCACCCCGGGCTCCGTGCTGTGGAGCAGAGGCGTTTGTGGGGTGCTGTGGGGAGCTCCGAGCGGGGTGCAGCCCCTGCCTTTGTCACGCACCAGCCAGGTGCTGGTACGCCTTTTCCACGCTCATCTTCGCAGCCTGCTGAACGGGCCAGAAAAACGAAGTGTTCCCTTTCCCAAATCTCCTGTCTTTCGCTAGCTCAGGCTCAAAATTGTTGTCCTCAGCCCATTTTGAGAAACCTCCACGCAGCAGTAATCAGGCAGAGGACAAACGCATCCTCAAGACAACTAAGAGAGGGACTGAAAACTTCAGAGCAGAGAAACATAAACAAATACATTTTCCAGCGCAGATTTATTACGGCTCCGGTCTGTTTTGCTGAGTGTGAGTCAACCAGAAGGGAATACCGCCTCGGTTTGACAGCGAGCAAGTCTTAAAAATTACGGATCGAATCAAAGTTTCAGGAGCAATTTAAAAAGCGCTCAGAAAGGCGATCCGGAGCAAGCCGGGTAGCCCTTGGCTAGCTCAGCCTTCCTCCCCCTTCGGAGAGCCGAGCTGCCACCGGGGGGGTCCCTGCAGGCGGGGGGTTGTCACTGGTCCCCGTCTTGCTCCTCCGGGGGCACCCAGCCTGCCCCGCCGCGGCCGGCTCTGCCCCAGGCTCCCTGCTCACAGCCAGGGACTTTTCCGCCCCCAGCCTCAGAAAATCAGTTTTCCCCGGGTCAGGTATGCTTAGGACCCAGCGTGGCCCTTCCCTCATTATATTTCAGTTTAGGCACCAGGAAGATGCGATTTGTTGTCGAACTAAATAGAACATATCACCTCCAGTTAAAGCTGTAAATTATATTACGCTGCTGCTCTGGCTTTGTTTTTCATAATTGTTAAAAATCTGAACAAATCAATTATATTAGCCATATGGCTTGATCATACCAGCTAATTTCCATTTTTTTTTTTTTTTGAAAGTAATTGTTGTTTAAGCATTGACAACTTATTAGTTAAGGTGTTTAGGAAAGATCTCTCTGCTCTTGTCTTAGTTAAAAGATGATTGAAATGACAATGAATACTCAAAGTAAAGTCGTTAAATCACCCCCTTCCGTATTTTCCACTTTCTGTGTGTTTAAAGGGTTCACAACAGCAGTAGCTGAGCTGCAGCCTGATTTATACTTCTGGAATGGAGGCCGTGAGACCATCAGGCTTTCAATTCAATCTATTCCAGTTTGTAATGATTTCCCTAAAAGGAGCCAGTTTTTGGTATGCAGCAGGTAAGTAGTCATTTTTCTTAGTTATTTTAAAGGTGTGTAGTATTGAGAATGTACAAGTGGTTCCACTCTGGCATTTACACACTGCAAATATAAAACTTCACCCCTCAGTGATCTTAATACTTCGTCCATTAAATGTACTTACTCATTTAAATGGGAGTGTATTTAACTGCTAAACAGATGGTCTACAGTGCACACAATTATAAAGCAAGGGTTTGTGTATGTTGCCATATTTTAGACTCCAGATTTCCTGCTTCCCTATACATTTTTCAAAGCAGTTCATTTTTCCATACAAAACACTACCACAGGTGGAGAAGCAGTCTGGAATTCATTTCTTTTGCTATCAGAGATCCAGGGCATACTCCTTCAGGCAATCTTCTTAATTTTGTGATGAGGATTTTAACTAGTTCTGTACTTCAGATTTTTAAAGCATTTCAAAAACCATTCTAAAATCCTCTGTACCACGCTGGGATTTTAAATATTTGATAGACATTTCTGATTGTGTTTACTTTATTGAGTAAATACCAAAAAAATGTCTTGGCCCCAGATTGGTGAAACTGAAGCGGCAACCAGGCAATGAGAGCTGGGAGAATTTTCAAGCTGCATACTGCAAAAGGAAGAATGAAAAAAAAAAAAAAAAAGTAAAAAAAAAAAAAGTAGAAAGTTATGAATCACCCACGCTGATGTTTGCATCATGAACATTTGCTGTAGGCCTGTCTCATCCAGACACACGGGAGTTGGTGCTCACCCTCTGGTCGGCTGTGTGAGGTGTGTGAGGCTGTGCTGTTATCTTGCCAGGGCAGGGCCATCAGCCGTTTTTCTCATGCAGGAATTCAGCCCTCAGTTAAACACAGATTTGTTAATTTTCTTGCTGGACTGTCTGTGACTCTCCCCATTCCCATCCTAGTGTACCCCTCAAACATAAACAAATCAACTTTCAGAATGACTATAAAGTGAGGATTTAGCCCCATTTTATAACTGAGGCCCTAGAGTTCAGAGAAAAGTGAAATCTACTCATTTTGTCTGTTCCATGGATAATATTGAGCTGATAATTCTAGTATATTTAGCAACCTTATATTCTCATTGCTTTGCAAAACAAGATGTCTAAAGTGATTTGGATCCCTTAACATGGAAAATTCAGTTTGTAGCCAGTTATGAAAAGCTGGTTTTAAATGATGTGCCTAGCATTTCACGGAGGTTCTGTAGCAGGGCAGAGCTTGAATTATGCTATTGAAGGCAGTGTTCATCTATCCCATGAAACCGTTCCTTCTCTTGTTTCACAAAGCATTTCCAGCATCATTTAACTTCTCCAGCAAATGGCTGGCTTTTATCAATATCAGATTTTCACTATGCAGTCCTGAGTCACTTTCAGATGAACTTGTATCAGCCTTTCATGCAGCAACAAAGATTAGGATTTTATCCTCCATGTCTGCATCATAGTACAACCATACATGGCAGAGGAAGGTGAGATAAGGCTACATAAAGTCACTCTGAAACGCCCAGTTCCCAAGTTCTGAATGCTTGACTTTTCAACCAGCTTTGGAAATAGCTGCTTGCATCCAGTTTTCTAGATTAAATAATCAGTAAATGACCTCTCCTTCCCACAGAAACCTCAGGATCCGTCAGTACCTGGAACTATGCTGGGTGGACCTGTGAGGGATGCACTGCCGCAGAAGGCTGCTCTTGTTTCCAGCCTTCTGCAAGCAGAAGGAAGTGGCTTACGTACTGACATCAGCTTTGACTGCTATTTGCTAATAGGAGAAGAACTTGTTAGATTAAGAAGTGAGTCTGTTGAAAAGGAAAGTCTCAATGTTTCCGCCAACCCTGACCCCTTCTGTTCCTGTTTCCCCCAGTGCTATCACAGACTGCCACTCTTCCCACGGATTGTCAGAGCTTAGACCTTTCGGTTGTCCCAGGCAGTCACCGTGGGCTTGATCTGAAATTCAGTGAAGTCTCTGGAATTTCAATCAGACCTACAATGGGATTACATGATTTGATCGAAGAAGAAAGTCAAGTTGCTTTTTTGCTAGTTACTGCTTGCCACTTACCAGAAATCTGGTTGTGCCTTAGAGGAGGTTAAAGAGAAGAAAGGACCTGGGGATGAGGCACCCAGGTCTGGGAAAGAAGGGAAGACTGGGAGCAATACAATTTCTTCAAAAGCATGCAAGATAGAGTTTATACTCTTGAGAGACTGGAGTGGTCTTGTTAATACAAGTAAATAAGCAAAGCACAGCCTACTATTTCATTTTGCTGTAGGCTTACTTGTTGTCACTATGGGTTTTTCATTAGGAACCTGGCAGAAGCAAGTCCTAACAAGTAACAGATTTACAAATGCTTCATTTTGTACAAAATTAAGGCCATGCTGTTCATGACACAAGCTATCCAACTTGCGGTGCCCTCTTTGTAGATCTGTTCTTCCATATGTGGAGCTCTGATAAAGGTGTTCAGAGAAGATGTAGGTTGTCACAACTCACATAGTGTCAAAAGGCATGCTGAGACACTCAGCTCTTGCATGACATTGAACAGTCCCATTTCTGATGACTTTTTCTTTGTTCATCTCTTTTTCCAATGTTGGGATACAGTGAATGCATAGTGGATTGATTTTTCTGGGTCTTGGTCAGAGGGGTTGCTTTTTTATGTTCCAAAAGTTTCATTTTACTGCCCAAACCAGGGAAACATAAACACCAGAAGAAAGCATGATTATCATTTGGGAAGAAACAAGACATTTTTAGAAGGAAGCATAAATGCCCAAAAGCTCATGTGTGTATGAGAAGGGAATATGGTCAAAAGACTAACTGAAATCTGCGGCATAGCCTACACACAGATCAACAGGCACATTGCATTAGCTTCAGTGTCTCCCAGATTTACTTTTGGCTACACTGCAATGTTGATCAGTCCCCAGCCACACCACACAACTATTCCAAACATAACCCAGAGATCATTTTATCCGTTCAGATTTAAGATTTGGAAAGCAGAAATTGGTATGCATCAGAGGTGTCATTCCAACTCTTGGGGCTTGTCCAGCTCTTGGGGTTTGGGCAATTGCCATTAGAAAGACTGTAACACTTTCATTACTCTTATGAGTTTGCTGGTTAAAAAATTTCTGTCAAAGATGTGAAATTCACATTTCTGCCAGTTTGTCACTTCCCATGTATGTATAGAAAATGCTTGAGAGAGGTAAATATTACCACTCAGTGAATTTTCAGCTTCTGATAAAGCAAAGAAGGCAAGAGAATGGAGTCTTGTATTTTAGTACCTGATGTGATTACACTTCTCTGTGCTTATTTATATTAACTTTACAGAGTCGCCTATGACCCACTATCTAAACAGATGTATGGAATTATAATTATCTTAGGAATTCTTATGAGATAATTTTAAGACAAAGCAGAGAAAGGGTGGAAATGGAGAAGGCTGTTTGGTTTGAAGGGTTTTGATGTTTTTGAGAAAAAAAATTCTTTATGGAAAGAGGATCTTATTTTTTATCATCCTTCCTGTCCTTGTTGATCTTCATGGTCTGTTTCTCATGGCAGAGTCCTAAACAATTTTAAGGGGACTAATCCATTCAGAAATGTGAATGAGAAGGAAAAAGTAGGAGAAAGGATTCCTGAGTCACATTTGCAGATACTGAACTTCACAGAGAGAATAGTAAAATTTCAGTAAGCTAGAAGTGAATAAAAGTTGTGTTTCTGACATGCACTGAATCATTTCTAGAGCCTTATAAAGCATTATTTGGTTGACAATGCCTCTTAAAATATCTGTTTATGAAATGCAGTGTTACTTCCTGAAATTTACCATTTTTTCTCCATGAAAAATAGCTCTTTTTCTGTGGGAAAAAAAAAAAAAAAAAAAAAGACAGGCTTAACAGCAGGATCTTTAATGTCAAGAAATGGGCAAGATGTCAGTTTTATACCGCATCAGAAAGACAGATATATATATTTCACCATTTTTCCTATCCTATTTATGATTGTTGCAATCACAAATAATGTAGCCGAGGTCTACTATCTACTTGACCTGTATGTATTGCTACATCTTGCTCCTAGGGTAAGAGCACTTTGTCATGTCTATTTCTCTTCCTCGGGTGCTTATCTAGTATTTAACTCTCTCTGTTCTTCAGGAGCACAGGAGCATGACTGCTGTATGTAATGCTTCACTTTCAGTACGGTCAGTGCTATGCAAAGGACATATCCAAAAAACACCTGAGGTTAACATACATGACACACGTTAACATACATTACATCTTATTAAAAAGATGGAAATCATACCTTTTTGTCTGTGCATAGTACAACCTGGATAGTACAATCTAGATGATAAAACCAGAGTGTGATGGTTTTTATTCTGGTGAGTGGCCTGCCATAAGCTACCATGTGTCGCAGTGCTTTCTCATGTTCTGTATAAGCACCTTCTGTATCAGGTCTTGAAACTAAACAGAGTTTAACTGAAATAAAGATCATTTTTAGTTAAAATTGCATTTAGATTTCACTATCTTAATCTCAGTTCACACACCAATTTATGGACTATTATTTACATTTATGAAGAAAATCATCGTGCAGATATATCTATGTAATTGGTCTGTAAATGAATATTTTCATTTAAGTTTTCATAAATCTTTGGTGAATCTGTGAATGCTGAATGTCCTGCAAGAATAGCTAAATATGCATACAGGTTCCACAGCTCGGTTTTGGTCAGATTATGACTTTTTGGGAGCCAGGTTTGGGTGAAAGCTTATCTCCATCTCCATTTCTATTTGTCTCTATCTTTTCTTCTATATCATTTCCTAGTAGATTTCTCCTGATAGACCTTTGGACAATGTCCTCATAGGCTTATCCTGGGCTGCTACTAGCAGCTACATTGATTATGTTGTTTAACATTATAGCTCCATACATGGACATAGTTGAAATGAGATCAGAATCCTTTAATTAACTTCAGAAATAAGCTTTACAGATGCTGAGGAAAAAAGATGATGGTTTGTAGGAAAGGTTTATCTTCAAAAGCTTGCAAATATTTATTGTGATCTTTATCCACTCCTACTGAAGAATGTTTGCAGACTTTTCATGCAACAGGAAATCCAGCTGATTAGTAGGTGAAAAAAAAAACAACACCTCAATAGCTTGGAAGATTCTTCTGTTTAATTGCAGATGGTTGTCACATATTGTCTTTGGACAGGGATCTGTCTTAAAGCAGTGGTCAAAGGATGCTTCTTCCACATAGACAAATGTGTTGGCAGATCATGAACACACTCATAAGGTCAGTGGAGGAGCACCTTTTTATGTATTCTGCAATTAAATCTGTACTGTTTTCTATATCCAGCTTGCAGTCCAACAGAGCTAAAAAGGGTAGAGGCTTACCTGCTCCTGTGGCAGGGATTCAGGTTGTGCACATATTCCACACCATTACACTGCATTCCCAGGAGAGAACATGCTGTGTCTTTTCCACTTTGGCACTTCCTGGGGGCTGCCTGCTACCCCATTCAGGTATGTTATGTCTTTCCCTGTCTTCTGAAATTGTTGGTCCCTAACTACCTTGGAGAGCCATGTTGACCTTCTCCCTGGCTCTCACCACTCTCAGCAGTGCCAATGTCCCTCAGCACTCCAGGTAAAAGCCCTTCCTGCCCTATAGGAAATAAGGCACGCAAATACCCTTTTCATCAGCCTGTTGTCAACCTACCAAAGAATAAATTGTTCTTTTGTCTTGCAAAGCAGCGTGCAAATCTCAGCAGGAAGCTTTTCCAAATTATGATCCTTATATTTCACCTGAGTGCTGAATGCATGGAAGTGGTTACTGATAACAATCCATTTTGGGTAATAAAATTTTCAAAGAATTCCTCCCCTATCTTTGAGAAATATAACATTTGTGTAGTCGTTCTGCTCTCACACAAATGTTATTGCACATGCTTGGAGGAAGTTTCCCTATGGATTTGGAGTGTCACTTCTCTTTTCTAAAAGACCTTCTATAACAGTTATCTCTTGTTTGGATTTTGGAAGGCAGGAACAAGACACAGCTAGTAAAAGAGCCTCTGGAAAATTTCTATTCTGTTACTATACCCATCAGGAAAAGTGCCTTCGACCACAAGTTGAAAATACTTCTCAATTAGAGGAAAAGAAGATAAATTGTTACTTCAGTTTGGTTTGATAGATGTTCTCCAGCTATCTGTGAACAACTACTTTCAAAACTAGCCAGAGATGATATTGCAGAAGAATGAATTTAGCAAGTGTGGCCATATGTTGGAGAAATAATGCAGGTGGGGTTTGCCATGGACTCCTTGTGCAGCATTAAATGGGATGAAATTTCGCTCTGCTGGATGTCCCACCGCCTCCACCTCAGACCTGGGATCAAAATCAAGTGAGTTGTCAGCAAGTGCAATTTCTGTGATGCTGGAGAGGTTTTATGAAATTTATGACCCACTGCTTGACTGGGATGCTAAGTGCAGCACCTGGGACAGTGGTGACAGCAGTAGTGAAGGAAGCTGTGCAAGAAATGAATTACTCAGAATACTTGGTACCTTTGTACAAAGCTTTGTTAAGACCATGTTCTGTGTTTGGGCCTGAACTCTGTTCCTTTTCTTGCACCCCTTGTAACATTTTAATGCTCTCACTGGTCAGATTAACAAGCTGAATAAAATTATTATTATTATTTACTTCTTAATCTTTCACAGATGCCATTTCACATATAAAGAAAAAAGGATTCACTGGAAAAACAGCTGACTGTTGCAGCCAGCTTTTCATTATAGGAAAAATATTTAGATCTGTGCTTGACTTGCCAACAGCATCAGCACTTGACCTACAGAAAGATCTGTCAGGGAAAAAAAATCACCTTTAGCAATCCTCTGATTATAGCCTTTTAAAGTCTCATTATAACTAGCCCTGTAATGAGCTGAGACAACATGTTGCAATGTGTCTCTCACTCTGGACAATCAGAGTGACTCATTAGAGCTGCATGGCATGAATACAAACACAAACAGCATCCTTCCACTCTTCACCATCATTGAGCCAAGGCCCGTAGCACTGTCCTGTCTGCAGCTCATACAGTCATACTCTAATGACCTTTAAATAAACCAGGGGTGTAGCTGGAACAGTGCGGTGCTGGGTGTGGATTACAGGAGCCATCCAAAAAACTTCAGTAAATACGCCATGGAGTGATGTTACACCACACTCAGCAACCTGCTGCCCTGTTTGTGCTGCCAACAACATCCGAGCCCAAGGATTTTAAAGCTAGCTCAAGAGTGCCTCCATTTGTTTGCATTTTACACTTTTCCTTGAAATTGGTGGTGTTTTTAGATCTTTGTTTTTCTCTGCCAGATGAGGTACTCTGCAGTGGTCCTCATTATGTCCTTTGGACTTACTTTACATAATATAATCGAGTTGCCATCTTGTCTGACATATTAGACAGGTCAATTCATTCTGTTTCCCAAGGTATGGTGTTTCTATTAGTTTTTGATTAATTTTTGGTCATCCCTGGTCCGTGTTTTCCACACAGATTGCAGTGTGGATGCAGAGCAGATCTGCTGGGACTGGGCTGTATGAGTGCTGACCTCACTGATGCATTGAGCAGATGTGATAGCAAGTCCCTGGGTTGTCTCATTATACCTGAGAGAGTAGATAGAAGTGCCTCAGTATTACCTAAATATTGGATGAAACACACAAGCTGCTGCTGTGGATGGATAACCAAAGATTTGGGACACCAGCTGGCTCCAGAGTTCCTCTAGTGGCAGTCTGGGTACCTGACCATGGAGGTGAAGGAGCTCATCCAGGTGGCCAGCAGGCTACAGCCCAACAGTTATTACAGACCAGGCAGTAGATGTGTGTTGAGATTGATTTGATGGAGGACAAAATTAGTTTGATTAATTATGTGGGTGTGTCTGCTGTAGGGATTTAGCTTAGCATGGTTCTGCAGAGAATATTCCACTTGCCTTGCTCTTTGAGCTTGGCTTCCTGTTGCAGACTAACCTCAGAGCACACCTGGATTCCTTCCACATGAACTAACCTGGACAATACCTTCCTGCACACCAGCTATAAATAGATTTTCAACCCATGAGACTGAACTAGAGCTAGCAAAAGCAGGAAGCTCCTGAAATATATAGGGGGCAGCTGACAGGTACTGTGCCCACCTGTTTGTGATGCTTGCTGATGGAGGTGGCAGCTGCTGCTGGGTGGGCAGGCAGGAGGAAAAGCTTTTAGGGATTCTTCAGAGGTACAGGGGCTTTTCTCTCCAGATCTCTTATCAGAAACCTTTTCTCTGTTTATCAAAGTGAAATATTTTCTTAGAGAAGCAAAGGGACTATATTATGGTGTCGTCAGTACAGCACGCTGCTCCCTGGGTGAGCCTCCGTCTCCTTGAAGATGGAACTTTGGTGTTCTGCTAGTCAAGTCATCCAACTCAAAGTAAGTGAGGGATGGCCTCAAAATCAACACAGCTAAACCAATATTTAAATAATTCATGGAAAAATAAATATTTTGTCAGCTGTACATGCCATTGCTTGTTGTGGCATTCTATCATGCATTTTTCATTACAGTTGATATTTTTCAGCCAAGTGCTAATGGTTGCCATCTTGCTGAAAAGTAAAGTCATCTGTGATGTTGGCAGGTGGCAGGCCAATGTAGGAGCATGACAACATTTCTCAGTCATCATTCATGTAGATTTAACAATCAGAAGAGAAAGCTTTATTATTTAAACAGAGCTTTAATATAAACTTTATATTAAACTTTTCCTAAATACTAAAGCTTTTTCTTCTGACTGTTAAACCAGTGTTATAGCAGGTTGGAAACTAGTTTACAGTTTCTTCCACCAGGTTCTCACACTGCTAGCATACTTTTATAACTGCTCCCCTACCTGTCCCTTTTGTGTGTTATAAACTTCTCTCATTTACTGTTTGGGTGATGCTGAGCACCCCAGCTGAGAGCTCATGGTATTGCCTGTACAGTAAATGAGAGAAATTTATGATATCCAAAAGAGATATGCAGAGAAACCATTATAACTGTGTTTTAAAACTCCAGTGTGTTTCTTGCTGGTGCTGTGTAGCTTGGTCACTCTTGCACACATTGCATTCTCAAAACTTCCAGTCAGTGTAGAGGAAGCTGTGTTTCCAGTCCTGGGGCAAGCAGAAGAGAAGGGTTTCATCAGAGTTTGTTTTGAAGAGTGATATTGAAGAGAACAGGGAAAAGCCTCAACTGCTTGACATGATAAGGCTTTAAAAAATAGGTGCAACCTGACTGGTGTGTGTGTGCGCGTGCAGGTGCTCTGGGATATTACAAATGCATTGCTTCCCTATGAGATGTTGTTTGTATCCTTAGATGTAGAGACCTCAAGTATAGTTGAAAAATGTGGTAATAAAAAGTATTTTGTAGACTGAAATAGTACCCTCTCCTCGCTGAGGAATGTCAAACATGTATTTGGTTCCTGGCTAGCAGATGGTGCAAAAAAATCTGGTTTATAGTTGCTGCAAGAGCCTTCACTTGCAATTTTTTCTTTTCTTTTGTGGAAAGATGCCTTAATAAGTAATATTTTATATGTCTAGTAGTATAGGTCTTCTTCTGAGAGTGAAATTATTTTGCATTTATTCTGATCTAGGTATTGGGTGGCCTGTCTCAAATTTTATTAAGTCTGTCATTCTCTGGTTATTTAAAGCTTACACTGACCTTGTTTCAGTATCAAACTTTGTATTGTCACAAAGACTGGTTTATTTTGACACCTTTTGATAGGATATCTTTAATTACACTGCTGTCGTATGTTTATATTTTTCTGCCATTTCATTATTTCATCTCTATAAAATCTGGCTGTTAAATTAAGTCCAAATGATACATTAGCATTCTGACTAGAATTTGCATTTCCTAAAATTTGTATCGAAATGCAACCTGTCGATAAAAGGGTGGCCAGTTTGCACATTTTCAGCAGCCCTTGTTACTCAAACTGGAATCTGGGAGATGGAGACAGAGCAGCGCTGCACTGCAAGGGACCATGTAACCATGTTTGCCTCTGCCCCCTTGCCCCTGAGGGCAGACTGGACTTCTCATTTGCTGCTATTTCTAGAGGCTAGATAAAACTGTCTTGCTGGCTGAATCAAAGCCACTGGCTACCACGCTTTGCCTTGACGCGGATTCAAAAAATGTAAAGGATACGGCCTAGTACTTTGAACTCCACTTTTTAGAATGATTTTAACTTAGTATTGAACAAGTAACTTTCCAGATTTCTGTATCAAAACCCCCCTTTTCCATTAGTAGCCCCTGAAGACGTATTTCCATACTGCTCAATAGAGCAGTATGGAAATAACAGATGCCAGAGATGCCCTGACACGAGTTTGTGACTCCCAGATCAAGAAGCAAAGAGCCAGCTGTGTTGCTGAAGGTCTGACTAGGCTGCCTGTGGGGTTCAGGGCACTTCTGGCTTTCAGGGGACTGCTTCTTCTGTTGGTGGGACAGAACCACTCACTGGGGATTCACCATTCTGAGGACACATTGTGCACCTACAGCACAAAAACCATTTTTTTCCCCCAAATAATCTTAACAGTAAAAAGTACGTGTTGTGTATATTGGTCAGAAAATATACTTTTTTTTTTTTTGGTGCATAATCTCCTTGAAGATTTCTTTTGTTGAACCTACTATTTTGATAATTCCTTTCAGCTCAAGGAAAAAAGAACTCTTAGTGTTTCCTAAAAAGCTGCATTCATACAGTGGTTGCAAATATGATGAAATTGGAATTAAAATTATTTTCTAGCAAAATTGGCATTTTTTTCTTTTTTTTTTCTTTTTATCTTTATTTTTTTTCCCAGTGTACTTTACTGAAAGAAGCATTCACTGGGTTTTTATCCTTTAAAGGTTGGTATTTACAAGTGAATCTGCTGGCTGTCTAATTGCAACTTACAAAAACATCATACAATGTCATCTAATCTCCCTTGGTAGCTGTTATATTTAGTTTTCTATGGGATAATTTACATTTACCTGAACTGAATTCTAACTCAGGCTGGAGGGAAAAAAGAGAAGAAAAAGGCTGAAAAAATCACTCATGATTTATATGCGATAATTCTATAAAATAAAAGGTAAAACACCATCCTGTTCTGTGCAGACACAGAAACATCTATCCCTACAACACACACAGAAGTCCATCAAATCAGAGCCCCCAGCGGGAGCCATCTCATGCCTTTGCCTTACCACGACCTGGCTCCTCTCTGGTGCTGGCTGCATCCATGGATGCACACCACATTGGTGCAACAGCATGTGGCTGCAGATGAAATTCTGCCTTGAATTTTTAACTGGGGAACAGTGGAATATTTAGTAACACACCTGCCTGTCAGGGCAGCAGTGCTGATGTACTGGTGAGGGAGATGCAGCATGTTGGAGAAAGGGAGGGTGGTTTAATAAGTGTAGGAAGAGTCACAAAGCCCAGACTCCAGTTATCCAGTCCGGAGAACAAAAGGTGGGAAAGAAAACTCACTGCTGGCAACAGCTGTATGCAAAGTAAGAAACAGTCCTTAGTGGGTGAATGGGGAACCAGTTCACCCCCTCTTGGGCACCAAGGAATTACTGTTCCTGAGCAAGGTCCCATCATCTCCATCAATAAAAAAAGCCTTCAGAATGTGATTTTTTTTTTTTTTTTTTTTTTTTGTATAAAAGGAAGAAGATGACTACCCCTGACTGAAATGTTTCCTCCTCCTTATAGTTCCTGTCAATTACCCTGAAAGTCTGGTGAAAGGCAAATGGTGGGAGAGGAGGGAAATGGAACGGGGACAAGGAGGATGGTGGCATGTAAAGGGAATACGAGCCGTGTAGCATTTTCCTGGGGGACAAATATTCCACCCCTATAGGACACGCCTGTGTGTGGGAAAACTGGTGGAGAAGAGAATTTCAGCATCAAATTCCCGCGAGCAATTATAAGACATGAACAGAAATAGCAAGTGAAAACCAAGAATCTGACTTTCACCCAGTTTTGCAATAAAAGATTTTATAGTGGAATCAACCGAGATGTTTATCAGAATTAAGAATCGAGCTTTGAATATGTTTTGCTCTTAAAGAATCAAATGCAGATCATTAGTATTAATAATATTTTAAAACTGATTTTACTGGCTCTCTCTCTTACAGAAGACAAACTCTTGGTTTCATTTGCGGAGTCAACATTTGCCAGCCATACATGTGGAATGGGTGTTTGAAAAAGTATTTTATAAAACAGCAGTAACGTGTGATTGCCTTTGCTTTTTGAATGTATGTTATCAGTTTGCTTCCTGGCTGTGTGAGCAGTATTTCTAGATTTTCTAACTATCTATTAAAATCTAGACAACCCCTGGGTCCTTTTGTCTTGCAGCTGCTTATTGCTTCATTGTTATCTCCATCTGAGTGTTATTTACTCACTGTTAACCCTCTAACTGTAAATTCTGGTTTATGAGAGTCTACTTGCGAACTGAAATTAAGTGATGTACAGCTATGTGTGCTTTGGTACATAGCCACAATGGGATGGAAGATTAAATATGCCACATCAAGAATTATCTCAGCATCCCTATTTCCTGTAAGTTCATCTTTGACCATTAGTGTGACTGTAATTCAAATTTTCAAAGATTCTGGCTTGTCAATATTATGTGCTGCCATAAGTCAGCATTAAAAAGTGAGCTTTCTATTATCTTCTCTAACACAGTTGTGATGCATTGATGACTCGTTACGACAGTTATGAAAATTAATATTCTGTGGGTCATCAATGTTCTACTTTCCAGCACTTTAACATCTACCCATCTTCATTTTGCTGTCCTACTCTTCCCCAGTAAGATGTCTCCCAGTCTTTCAGCAGAAATTTCAGACCCTCTGGGTACTTTAACTTTCTTTTTCCCATAAACACCCAAACTCAACCATCTTAGGACATTCTGTAGCACCATGAGTTGTTCAACACTTTTTCTATGACAATACTCAAAACGGAAGCGGGAATGCAAAGAATGGAGACTCTTCCCAAAGTACTTCCCTGAGATAATAGTTCCCTTAGAGAACATTTTGTTTAATAACTGTGCTTAGAAATGATTTGGTATACTTTTTCAGGAAATGCAGAAGGCCTAGTGCAGATTTATTGCATAGGAGTTCAGTCTGACCATAATAGGAGTTCCAATTTATGGGCAAAAATGCTCTTAATGACACATACGATTTCAACGTACACATTTGCTTTTGATTAAACTCTGTAACACATTGGTACACCCATGTAGAACTGACATTTGTCTTTATGAATCTCATGTAAAATGACACTTTGAGTCATGCTTAAGGAATTTACAAGAAGAACATGACAAAACAATGTCCTTTTTGTGAATAGAGACCATATTGTAAGCTTTTATTGCTTTACCAGTAATACATAATTAAATATGTCTACAAGGTCTGGCTTTGATCCTGGGGCTTTTTTCCCTGGGTTTAAGCTAGATACAGTTCCTGTATCCATGATACAACTGCATAGTAGGTAAAGTTTATGTCCAGCCTGTACTTTTAAAATCCAATCTCTTGTGAATTCACTGTACTCCTAACATAATCGCAGAGAACAGTTTAAAGCTGCTATAACGCTAAGATATAAAGTCAAAAGTTCTAAGAAGAGATTAAAAGTGGAACATGACCATGGATGGACAGCAGCAGATGGGATTCATCACTGAGAGCGTTCCCAGTTGCTGGAAAGCAGTACGTCCCGCAAAGCACGCTCCCCCTGTGGCCAGGCGGAGCTCCCCATTCAGGACCAGAAAAGCAGCTTCGCTCTGCAGGCTCCTCTACTGACACTGGAGATGAAGCTCACCCCAAACCCCTGCACAACGAGGTTATGGAGAAGCTGGAAAGGGGAAAGATAGCTTGGAATTTTGTAGGAATAGAAGGGAGGATTCATTTAAAAAATCACTTGCTCATGAAATCCTCTTCCTTTCCATATCATTACTTGGCCAAATCTTTCTTATACTGAAAAATTATTAACAGCTGACACTTATTTTCTTTAGAGCTTGTCCTGGGCAATCTCTTTGCTGAGAAATGCTATGGGGTGAATCAGAAAAAAAAAATGTGATTGAAGGCAACTAGCTCCATCTTTCCACAGCAAAAAGAGGTTTGGTTTTCAGAAGTATTCAGCATTTGGAGTTCCTTCATAAAACTTCTGAAGGTAATAAATATCCATTTATTTTCTTGACAAAATGTAGTCTCCAGTGCCTCTATTATATCTTGCTTCATGATATTTACTTTCCAAGGCTGTTTTTTACAACTCTTTGATTCAGACTTCTTGCGCAATTAAAGTCCCTTAGAAAATTTTCAGGTGTCAGCTTATGAAACGTGACCCTCACACAGACAGACTGCAGGCATTTTGCAGTGTTTACTTCTGATTCTCTGTTTTGCAAACATTCCTAGGACAGTCAAGAGAGTGAACGGAAAGGAGGATGTGAATGCTGCCAAGGAGAATTTGCCTAAGCACTGTAGCATCTGCAGAACTCCCCTCCTCCCCCATATTTTCAAGGCTGCAGTGTGTTACTGCTGACTTGAGAGACAGCCAGGCTCTGTATGGCAAAGTGGGGATCAGGAAAGGTGGTGGCAGCATAACTGAGTAAGGAAGATGTCTGTGCCGTGTGTATGGACACTGAGACATTCCTGTATCATTGTAGAGGTTGTCTTTCAAGGTTGGACACAGTGTGGGAAGAACCAGAGGCCAAGGAATTCAATACTAGTGGCACTGAAGACGCTGAGGGCTTACAGCCCGCTTTTTCTTCTGGGAAGAGCGTGAGTGCTCTTAAGCAGGACCTCAGCCTCGTCACAGCAGCAGCCTTCTTGCAAAGAGCCAGTACCAGCATTGGCTCTTTGTACAGCAGGAAGTGTGGTGGTGTTTGGTGAAGTCAGTAAAACTTTCATTTGTTTTTACATTCAGGGTTCAATGTTCAGGGCTGGTTTCTAATTTCTTCTGGAGAGACAACCTACAGCATCAGCACTATTGGCCTAAGGCATAAACTGGAGCCTAAAATGGAGCTGAAGGCTAAGCTTGCCGGGAACATGATGGCAGAAGAGCAAACACAAATGAACAGCTGAAAATTAATTCACGACTCCAGGAAAGCACCTGAATTTGCACAGTTACAACCATCAAGCCATCTGCACATGAGTTTCAATCTTCATTTTAAGTAGTGCAAATAGTACTCCCTACAGCTAAGGTTTCTTACACCTCCTAGAAGACCTGATTGTCCATTGTCTCTGATGCTCAGGCTTGCACTGTTCGCATGCAATGCCTGTGTATCTGCCTCTGACCAATGTCTGAAAATTTCAGCACCAAGCATTAAGCTATTACATTAATGAAAAATGGATTGTTTTCCCCAAAGTAAAAAAATAAGAAAACAATCTTAAATCTTCTTGTTGCTGTGGACAAAACTTTAAACTACCAGGATTTAGGGATCTCTTTTCTTTTTTAATGGATTTTCTTCTCTTCTACATCAGATCTTCTAGATACAGCCAAAGAACCCACTATTGCACATACTGCTTCCTCCTCACTGTATTTCTAAGGCCTCCTTGTTGTATGCCCACCTTCTTATTTGTGCTTTATTTTATTGGTTTCACTGTGCTTTTAACTTTAAGTCCTCCAGACAGAGATCTCCTATTTATTATTATTTTACTTATTGAACAAAGTCCTTTACATTGCTGATATAATGGGCAAACAGCAACAATTTACAAGCTTTTGACATTGGAAGAGAAGCAGGACAAGCCATGTGACCATTCTATTTTTAATAAATCTCCTTTACATGGTTTCTTAATTCTATAGGAAGCCGCTCTTGGGGTTATTCCCTTTAATTCCCCGAGCAATCTGATTATTTGTGTGCTGTGATAACATTTTTTTTTTTTTTTTTTTTTTTTTTCAACATGTAGCTTTCTTTTTCAATGTTTTCCTTCAGTTTTAGTTGTCCTGGATGCAGAATGATCTCTGCTTATCTCCTTTAAACCTTCCAGTCCCTATTACATCAACATTTTCAATTTACATGAGTACTCTGGCAGGTTTCACATGTGGCACTTCTTTTGCTAGATGAATACTTTCCAGGGTCCAGGGGATAGTGAGCTCTACTTGCTCCTCTCCTTCACTTCATGCAGAGAACTGCCTGCCCAGTGCTCACATCTCTCCTTTGTGGTTTAGGTGCCATTGACAGAAGGATTTCTTCTTTACGTTCTTTTGCACCAGAGCTATTGCAGCACTTTGCTCACTTCATAGACTTCAGAGTTCCTCATAACTCGTGGTTCTCAAGTTTTGTGGGAGGGAGGCTGGGTGCTGGAAGCTATCAGTTGATTTAGGGCTGGCTTCTTATGTGTTTATATGTATGTCAATTATTCCAATAACTTTTAATTAAAGATATGTTTCCTCTTCTTAATACCTTACCATATCATGTACATACAGCAGCCATGAAAAATAAAATGCAATAGACCTAAGTTTGCCTGGGAACAGGAAAAGCAATAGACTATTCAACTAAGAGATATATTGTTTAGAGAAAAGTACAGGATTTAATACTAGTGGTGTAAAAGAAGCTGCATATAAAGTTGTCTCCTTCCTCATAGAAATATGAGTATATGAAGCAGCCTGTGTGATATCTGAACATAAGCAGCTGAAGTACATGTACAAAGCATGAAGGCTAAATACACTTCCAGAAAGACTGTTGCTTTCCTATAGGACAGAGGACATTTTTATTGCATTAATAGCTGGCATTCAAAATTAAAGGGAATTTATGAAATAAGAAGTAAAAACTGAACTACGTATTTCTGTGGGAATATTTATTTTGAAAACTTATCCTAGAAAACTCACATTGGAACTTATAGTTAAGTCTTGATCTGGTATTTTTTGTCAGGAAAAAAAAATGAAAAAAGAACACTTCAGCTTAATTTGAGTTTGGGTATTTCAAAGCAGATATTTGCTAACTCAGAAAAAAAGACCTTTTCATTAATCCATCATTTTGGAAACAGTCGCACTAACCCACAACCACATACAAATACAAAAATCCTAATGGGACTATTTTCTTACTAAGCCTGTAATAGTTTACATTCACCTAATGGCCTGGGGTTATAAGCAAACTACTCAATTAGAGAATTTAGGCTGGTTGCCCACATATTTTAGAGCAAATTATCCCTTCACAAATGCAGAACCCCCTATATAAAACGCCTAAACAGTATTTCCTGTAAAAAAAAAAATAAATAAAAAATACTATTCCCTAAATTCCCACCTTAAGCCTACTAAGTATTTCTCTTTATGCTAGTGTAGCCATTTAATGGAGAAATATTTGTTTTTGCCATGCATACCTCAATCTGTACCCTTTTGCTGGAATGTTTTTTAACCTTCCAAGCAGCTAAAAAATGCTAATGCAACTTTTTTTTTCTTTCATTTTTGAGGAAGTTTTTTAAAAGTAGCTTCCCACTTTCCTTATTAGTGATACTGAAACCCAGAGGTCTCCTGAAGGTCTGGAGTTCTGAAGCTTCGAGGATAACAGATCTTGCTCTTCAAAGGGCACTCTGAATTCTGAGTCATCTTTTAGCACTTACTATTTCTTCTACTGTTTCTTTTATTTAAAAGAGAGGCTGATGATTTCAACCTATAAACACCTATTAAAAGTTCCTCACCCTATTATGCTGAGCTGCTGCTCTTAATTATGTGCAGCTGGGTGGAGCACTGAATTCTCATTTCAAAGACAAAGATTTTAAAAATACGACAAACCAGTTATCAGCTCCTCATAGCACACCCACCTCTGAAATCAAGACAAGTGTGACTTTGTATACAGAGAATGAGCATCTCCCTCATGGTATTTGGTCACAACAGGAAAGTCCAACTCAGGCCCCACGTGGGCGATGGGTGCTGAGGACACTGGTGTGGTTTTGGTGCTGTGCATGGAGGGGTTCCCACCTCTGATCCCCCTGTTGTGCTCTCTTGTTGTGGTTGCTTGGAGTAATGTTCTGGGAGCTGTGACTGTAGCTGAAGGAACTGCTGCTTGGTGGAGCTGCAAGTAGACAAGACACAGACTTTTTCACAAGCAAAAATACTTGGAAATTGTGAGTGCTATGACTGTCATGAGCACCAGTGACGCGCCCTTTCTCCTGTCTGAGGTCTGGCATAAAGGATCAGGGTGCTGCTAGCTTTTGCCTTGCTGCTCTTTCTTGAAGCTTATGGAGCCTTTTTCCATGATGTCTGCCTAGACAGCAGCTTGGTCCTCTAGCACAGAGCATGTAGATGTCCTTGAACAAAATGCTGCTGAAGTCAGATCTGGTTGTGTTCATCTGAAGAAAGAATTTATCTCAAAATATAAAACTGTATGTAATATGTTTTAAATAAATAACTGAAAAGACTTTCAGTGTAGCAATGGGATAGTGAGGAAACAGTTGAACATCCAAGTGTGTCTTTAGAGAAGATGAGCCCACCATATTTGACATGCTTTATATTTTCAGTTCTAACTGCCTCTCTTCAATTTTTACATAATCTAATCTTACGTAAAAGTCAGAATGTGTGGGATTTCTCCAGTGTGGCACCCAACACAAGTTGTCACATTTTGTCGCATAGGTGTTAAAAAAAAAAAAAGATAAACAGAACAATCTCCTGGACCAATGCACAACTCAGATAATACAGTAGAAATGATAAATAAGTAAATAAAAACCATATGCTTTCTTGCAACCTGCTTGTCTGCAAAAATTGTGAAGGGCAAGAGCAGAAAGAAGAGATTAAATCTGCCATGTAATCCATGAGATCTGTGTCACAGTTGCATGAGATGGAGTAGGCACAGAAAATATGTGGTTTGTGCTGTTGTATTTCCCCTTGAGAGACAGCTGCCAGGAGCAGGAGCACCCTGCAGACGGACTCCGATACCCCGATGGACTGGGGCTGTGCTGCCTGGCATGGACAGCCATGTCTCCAGTACCATACTTCACTAGACATGGGTGTGAAGGTGAGTGGGGCTACTGAAGGCAGCAGAAATGTAGCCACTGCACAGCGCTGGAGAAACCAAATGGAAAGGCAGAACAAGGCCTATCCATCACCTTTTAATTGGCAGGTTTAACTGGATGATTCTGTCTTGATGGCACCCAGGATGTGCCTTACAACTGCTCTGGTAGGTAGATGATGTATTACTGATGAAGGAATTTTACAGCCTCAGGTCTCAGCCCTGCATTATGCCTGGATGCCAACAACCATGCAGAACCCCAATAATATTTTGGGAAAGCACACAGACATCCCATTTAGTCTCTGATGAAGGATTAGGGTCTATTTTCATGTAGCGATCAAAGAATAGAGAAGCTGTAAATTCAAAATTAAGGGAAGTACCTGTTAAAGAAAGAAAGATGATTGCAGTGTAATACAAGTAGTTGAGCACAGCATGAAAAAGCAAAAAATTATTTTATATAGAAAATAATGAATCAATAGATGTCAATGCACATACTTTTGTAAGTAATGCTAAAGAAGTGTTTTCAAGAGAAATTTAAAATCAGCAGACTGTAGATGGATATTCCGCGTGAAAGATGGTCATGGTCTTAGGGGAATGGGTGGCAGTACCTTCAGTGGAGAAAGGGTAACACTCACAACTCTTAATTTCACCACAAAATCAAAAGGCAAACATTCATTGGTGTCCTCATATGTGCCCATTAAGCAGGGCTTCTTCTAGTGATATGGAATTTCCTTATTAAAAAAATACAGTAGATTACTTGAAAAGCTAAGAAAAATATCAAAGGAATATGCAAGCATTATAGGACTCACGATCAGACCAGAAATTCTGGAGCAAACTGGGTAAAAACAAAATGCCCAATCTCTCTGTGTGATAGAATTTGATTAAGGTTTATTGGCTTTTTACTACAATTTCCAATTTGACAGGCCCTACTAAAGCTAAAATTGAATTTCATATACAAAGCTTATGTGGTTATGTTTGTTATTAGCATTGTCTTCCCTAGAGATATTTGGATTTTGTTTAACTGAAAAATAAACAAGTTAAATGCCGAATTGCCTGGCTAAGACAGTTATATGATGTGGTCTTTTCCTTTCATTATAAAGATTGTGAGTTTTGGGATACATGTTTAGGAGTTTGTGGTTACTTTACTTTAAATCTAATACTGTGGACTTATAATGTTTTTGTTCAATGTTCTGCTTTTTTCATATAAAGCTCTGTGTCCTGGCCAATTTATGGCCAGACTTATCCAATAAACAAGTTTGTAGGAATGCATTTATAGATTGTTAGAAATATGTGTGGTGCCTGCACTTTTCTCAGCAATAATGTAGTGATTTATTTTTACTGTTAATTTTTAGTTATATTACAACAAAAAAGGAAAATAATTAGCATAGATCAGAAGTTACTTTCCTAAGCATATTGGAAAAAAATCAGAAGATGCATAGGTCAAGATTAAAAAAATGCCTGATGAGTATGGATGGACTCCTCCACTCTTGGATGCGAAGCTGAAGACACTTCAGAGAGACTTGATTTCTAAAGGTTAGACACTCAGTACTTTCTGAAGATGAGATCTCTTGCAGTATACCACCTGAACCCACAAAACCTTTCTGATTTTTTTTTTTTTTAAGTAAATCAAAGAGTAAGCAAGCCAAATAGGAAAGGTTATTATCTGTAAAAAACATTTATCATATTGGTATAATTCAGCAAATTACTTTACAGGATAAGAGGCAGATAGCTGCGCTGTGGAAGTTTCCAGGACTCAAAAGCCATGAGGCATTCAAGCATAGAACAGAGACATCACCATGCTGTTTACATCTTAAATATAGAAAACAAACAAAAGACAGATGGGCTATCAATAACACAATATTATTTTTTGCCAAGTATTTTTTTTTTCTGATATTCTCGGCGCACTGTGTTGTTAGATCTTCTGTGAAAATGAAGAGAGGTTGTGATGTTTTAAGCAATAAATTCCTAAGAGAGAAGGGTAGTGAGAGGAGAATAAGTAAGTTTCCAATGTACGTTAAGATGTTCGAGATTAGCATCTGTCTATCTGAAAGTGAAGATAATTAAATGAATGTATAAAACAAGCCTATCCATCATAGAAAACTGAAGTCACTGACAAGCATAAAAAGGATTATAATGTTTTTTGTGCTTTTCTGGCATGAAATAACTGATCTACTACTGATAAATGTATATTAATAAAATAACTCAGACCAAACAGAAATACATATTTTGCCCTAACACAAAACTTGACTTCACTACATACTATTTTCTATCTCCTCGTAACCTTCTTTATTCTCACTAGGACTCAATATGATGTGTTGCCTGTGCTGAAAAATGAGTCAGAGTTCCTTTTCTAATACGTTTGATTCTGGTTTATTTTGCTAAGGAATGTAGGCTTTATTTCATATTTTTCTCTTCCCCAAGTTCCCATCTGCATTCTACCTTTGAGTTTTTACAGCTGTATCATTGCCCTTACTTTTCACTTTCCTGTCCGTTGGTTGCTTATATGTTGGTTTATGATTGGAACATGAAGTGTATCCCAAAAATGTGCAGTGGAAACCAAACTCAGTGCTCCAAAATGCATGTTCCCAAACATGTTTTGAAAACTCAAGACATTAATTTTTACTTAAGCACTTCTGTGTCATCAAAGCAGGCTTGAAATGACCTTGAATCCTATCATTTGGAGTCACTGGACTGATTACAGTAGGATTTTTTTTCATCCTTTACATGTATTTAAATAAATAAATTTATTTTAAGAAAGACAATGTTTTTGAGATCCTTTTAATATCATTCGTTCAAGCTTTGTTTCAGACATTTACTAGTATGGTATACTAAGAGAAAATCATGTTGATCACTATGAGTTTTGCATGTGAAGGCACTATAAATTCAGGTCTTATGACATTTAAGACTTAGAGCTGTAATAATTTTGGTAAAGGATACTCAGTAGCTGAGATATGTTCTGAAATTCTAAATGCTTTCAAATTTCACATTCTTTGAAAAGTTATTTGAAAATTGTGTGTATGGAAAGACCAACAGAGGTTATACCATTAAACATGAACACAAAGCAACTGTTCTTTGTCCTTCAACTTGCAAGATATATATCTGCTTTCAAGGGGAGCCCTAATATTTGTCATCTTTAACAGAATGAAATCATGGATAGTTTTACATGTGGATTTTATTATACGAATTGGTATATAAGCCTGCTATTTAACATGATTATACGAATTACGAACTGTGATTTTATTTCTTTTATAATCTTTGTAGAGCTTGCCATTACTTTTACATGTCTATGTCTGGCATTATGCACCTTTGAAACTGTGCCAAAAATATTTATTGTCCTATTTCTGGCATTCTGGGACTACGTGGTTCCGTTTGGTTTCCAACCAGAACAAAGCCTATTAGCAGATCCAGTTCTCAGTACTTTGCTGAAAACAATTTTATATGCAAATTTAATACTTCATTAAAATAAGTTCTTGTAACAATCAGTAGTATGTATGAAATGCATTTAACGTAGGTAATGTTCTATCTACCATTTTGAACAGTTATCAAAAGCAAAATATATGTACTAATTAGAACTTTCCTTCTCATTGCCTGTCTCCTCCAGCTTGACTAATCAGCAAGCACTAAAACGCAGTCAGGTTGAATAGAAATGGCACACTGTTCCTGCACTTGTCTGTGCTTTGTACATACACACAGTGCCCTGGGAGGGAGGATCACTCTGCAAAGAACAGCACATTCCCATTTGCCCTCTGAATCATATTCATTTGGTTCCAAATTCCATTATTCTTAATCAAGTAAAAAATGTCTTAAGGTCAACAGGAGTTTCATTCAAATTACTTCATAATTCAGAGCTCATTTTGTTGGGTTTGTTCCCACTTTGCCCAGTAGGCATAGCCATATTAAAAAGGCTATTGGAGAGCATTCTTTATTTTATTTAGCTTCAAGGAAATAGATGTTAATAAAATTTAAGGATGTACTTATGTGTTTATTATAGAGGAGGAATCCTGTTGAATCAGAACCCTAATTTGTTTAAAGAGTAAACTGCTTCAGGAAGCAAAAATAATATAGCTGACTTAGGTATTAGTACAGCTCAAATACCTTCAGTGAGAATAATCAGGCTTTCACTTAGAGACTAGGGAAAATTGATTTAGTATGTTTTTTTACAGAACATTGAGTTATTGTTTACACAGTCATTTTTCTAACTATAAACATATATTACTCATTATAACCATTACAGAGTCAGATGCTTGAAGTCATGCCCATCAGGGAGGGGTATGAACTTATATGTGCATAATAACTGCTTCTAAAACTTCACACAAGATTTGAAGCACAACTTATCTCAAATGTAGGCAAAACCACCTTTCTGCTTCTCATGCGACAATTTCACACTAGGCTTCTTCTGTTTGTTGATGAGGTCTGAATGACAGAATTAACACATATATTTCAATGTTTTATGAATAATCCTTTTTCTGAATAGTTGTGCTGCAAAAATAATCCAATTTTTAACTGTGTTCCCAAACATACTGTCAGAGATTTATAGTGATCCAATGAAGATGACAGCTGATGGCCTTTCAAGTACAGAAAAATTCATACTTGAGGGTACCAACCAAGAAGTTTAAGACACAAATAGTTTTATTTATTTCAAGCTTTTAAATGTTTCTTTTTTTTTCACAGAAAAATAAACAGCAAAATAATAATAGTAATAATAGCAATAGTAATAATTGCAACAATAATAGTAAGTAAAAATAATAGTAATAGTAATAATAGTATTATTAATAACAATTATTACAAATCAAAAGAAAAGATCACAACAAGAATAATTTATGGAATGGGATTGCTGATCTTAGCTTTTTAGATGACTGTATAGAATCACAGAATCATTTAGGTTGGAAAAGGTCTTTAAGATCATCAATTCCAACCATACAACTCTTCAAAGATTTTTAAATGAGCTATTCACTTGAAATGATATATTTTGACTTGATGGGTTGTGAATTTCTTTTTCAGGTAATAATTATCAGGAAGAGTCAGATACAAAGGACTTCATGAAAGTGCTGGAGTATTGAAACACTCTGCATGATAAAATACTAAAAACCTCAGGGAATTTGAGGCAAACATAAGAATACTGACATCTGACACTGCAAATATTACAGCTGGATGAAAATGTCAAACTAAGCATACACTATTAATTAAAAACAAAACAAAACCAACCAACAAACAAACAACAACAACAACAACAACAAAAAACCACAATCAAATCTATGATGTATTCCTCAGTGCCAGTCCTTCAGAGCACATTTTTAAAGCACATCATGACAAAACATGGCACTGAACTCACCCTATCTTGGGAGCACCACCTTTTCTATATACTCTGAAATGAGTAAAATCTCACAAATTAAACACAATTTACTTGGTTAACTCATTTTAAACCTTTCTAGTGGCTTTCAATTTATATCTGTCTCATGGCTTCAGGCCTCAACACTTTCTAGCTTACCCATTCCTTCTAAGAGGGCTCTGCCAGTTCTTTGTAGTCTGAAAAAAAATCTCTAGATCTCTTTCCAGTCCCAGTCCTAACTGAAACTTGCAACAAAACAAGAAAATAAAATAGTCTGGAGTCCTTTCAATCAGTTCTGTCAGTTGAAAGTAAAGTATAAATTTAACTACAGGAGTTATTTCTACATGTGTTTTCCTGAGTTTCTAAAAAATAAATTATTCCTATGTAATTATATCAAATATATTTTTAACTTTGTTTGTTTACCAAAGCTGGATTACAAAAGACATTCACGAATTCATGTTAATTACTATGTATTTGTCATTTATGAAATAGCAGGATGTACTCTTCCCACTCAAGATGCAGAAGAAGCAGAGTGCAGGCCCCAAGAAACATGACCGACACTGGAATGATTGAGATTTTTCTTCTGCCAACACAATTGGCTGGGGCACGTTCAGCTGGGGATGGCATATGAGGAAGCTGCAGCAACCCAGTGCTGACAGCAAGTCCATTTGATCAGCCTCGGTTGGGTAGATTTGCAGGTGGAAAGCAGAGCCACAGCGAGGAGTGCCTGGACAATGTCCCTAACAGCTCAGTCTTGCTTTAATCTCTGAGGTGCCTACCGTGCATGAGGAAGTGGCCTGAAGCAACGCTGTGCTCTTGAGGAAGCCCCCGTGGTGTAGAGCAATGAGCACAGCACCAGCTATCCGAAACAGAGCAACTGCGGCACAGTACTCCTCCAGCTTTGCTCAGAGCAATGCAGCATGCAATGGCATGTAACTCTCAAACTGTTCTGTCATCAGCTAACAGTGCTGTGAAAATACTGGTGAGATGGCAGCACATGCAGACCATAGTCAATGATGCAAAGGGGAGCGGAGCTTGTGATCTTAAAACTAGCTGTATAAGCTCATTTTGCTGCCGTGGCATCTCCAATTGCAATGTAGACAATGGTTCTGTTTCAACATTTAAATTTTCCCAGCATCTAAATGAGTTAAACTACATGGCCTCACTAGCCAGAAAAATCTGAAAGGGTCTACTTTAAAGAATGCTGAATGTACTTTGGAAGCCTAATTAAAAACCTCAAGTAAACACAAGCAATGTTGAGCTTTTCTTATCCAAACAGTATTTTCTTAAGGACGTGTACAACCATATATATATATTTAGAAAATATATCAGGCTAGACTGCGTATATTGCTAAAATATAAGTGTTAAAAATGTTACCATGGGAAAACACTTCCCAAAGGCAAAAAAGAGTCTCAGGGTGCGAGAGCAAAACAATTAAAAAGAAGTTTATTACTGATCGTTCGGTGTTCTGGATATGGGGAGACTATAGAAGTACTAAGTCCTATCTGTGATGCTGGGGAAAATTCTAGAGTTGTTCTCTGCTGTTAGAGTCATTATGTATAATCACATTAAATGCCAATCCTACTGATAATGAAGGATTTTGAAAGGAAAAGATTTAGAGTTTTAACTACTCTGTAGGGGGCAGTTTTGAACCAGATTAATGAAAATTTTACTCTGACTGATCCGAAATTATGGTTCTATATTCAATTTTATTATCCTCACCGGCTACATGGGCATAATTTCTTCTTTTAGGTAGACCTAGGCTAGTTATGCTCTAGGGTAGCTGCATACTATCACATAACATCATATAGCTGAGAGACGTTTAAGTCTGAAAAGTTCAATAATGGTTGCTAACAATATCTTTCTAAACATACCAATTAAATAGATTCATAATTGTATAGCAGTGATTAGAACTTCATGGAGGAGGACTTCAGTTCTGGAAAAAGGGAGAGAGGTTTCTTGGAGATGCTAGTATTGGTTGTAGCGTTTCAAAACACACAAAGAAACAACAACAACAACAATAAAAAACCACGAAACCTTAACCATGGTACTAGCATTATCTAAGTTTATTTTAGGTTGATAGTGTGGTAGAATATGGAAAAGATGTTAGTATGCATAAAGATGTTAGCTTAAAGATTTAAATTAGCTTCTGTCCAGGAGCACATCACATTGAAATATGAAAACCAGGAATGGATTCTAATTATTTAATCAGAAAGCCAAAAGAAAGGCATCCTTGCAACATGGGGACAGTCATTGCTACAAGGATTTAAGCACATATGGCTCTGGAGAACAAGCTGAATTGAAGGAAAGGCTCAGTCACCAAATCTTTTTCCACTTGGAAAGGAAGGAGCTTACAGATCTGGAGCTTACAGTTGTGACTTTTGCACTGGTAGCAGAGCATCTCTAGTACAATGTCTTTGCACTGACTAACGTTATTTGGCTTTGAATGCACTTACTTGAAGTCCATTTTAGATTGTCACTCACAGCTAAAGCTGCTAGTTAGTTGATAGTATAACTACCTAATAATGTAGGGTAGTAGGATTCACTCTGAACACTGACAAACTAAAGGGGGTAATTTCCCAACATCAAAACTGAAAATGAATGCCTGAGAGATGACCTGACTCAGCAGCTCCACTACTTAAAGCTTGAAGCTGACTGTGCTGCCTGAAAGGGGGATCTTATTTGGATAGCTTGTTTGGATATCTTGCTTGCCTTCCCCAGGCCTAAAAGCCATCCTTAGTCTTTTTGGGTACAAATTCTTTTTTTTTTTTTTTTTTTTTTTTTTTTTTTTTTCTGTAATGTTTAAAATTGTTATACTGGGTCTGGCTGGGATGGAATTAGCTTTTGTCATAACAGCCCTATGTTGCTGTGTTTTGGATTTTGTGACTAAAACAGCACTGATAATACACCAGTGTTTTGAATACTGCTGAACAGCACCTGCTCAGCATCAAGGCTTTCCCATTTCCCACTCTGACCCCTCAGTGAGTAGGCTCGGGCAAGGAAGAAGTTAGGAGGCAACGCAGTCAGAGCAGCTGACCTGAACTGGCCAAAGCATTGCTCTATACTGCATAACATCATGCCTGGCAATAAAACTGGGGTAGCAAAGGTAGGTTGGGAGGCTTTGTCTTCCAGGGTAGACATTGCTCAGAGACTGGTTGGACATTGGCTTACTTGTGGGAGGTGGTGAGAGATTTCCTTGTATCCCTTTTACTTCATCCCTTCACTTTCTAAACTTACAAAGTAACTGGACCCCTGAGCTTTCCTATTTTCACTCTTCCTATTCTCTCCCCCATCCCTCTGTGGGAAAGTGAGCAAGAGGCTGTGCATGTGCCTATCTCCCAGCCAAGGTCAATACATCAAAATATGGAAAAAAAGTCATGGGCCATGTCGAGATACATTGTTTCATACAGTGAATTCAACAATTCAGGGGGCAGCTGAAGGTACACAGCTTCTGCATATGAATTTTCACTACAGGGCACCCTGAAGGCACTATCGCCTTCCTCTCACATCTCTGCACGCGCTCCCACTCATCATAAAACTTGTGAGTGGGGACCTAAGAAGTTGTGAATGCAAACAGTTGGTACTCTCTGCTCCTCAGTCTTTGGACATATGATCGGGGGTGTCGGCCAGGAGAGGAGACCACAGGGTAAAACTGATGGAAGGGGAGCTAGGACAAGCTGGTTCTTCAGTGAGAGGCAGAAAAGGGAAACAGCAGCCCGTTCCACACAACCTCCCGCACTGTAATTGCCACAGTGTGAACTCAAGAAACACAACGGGTGCTGTTTCTCCCCGAAACGCAGGGATCCCCAGACGCCGGCTCTCGACCCCTCGGGCCGGAGCGGCTGCACGCCACACACCCGACCCCTGCCCGCCGCCCACTGCCGGCCAACGGCCGCCGCCCGCCAACGGCCGCCGGGCCGCGCGCCCCTCCCCGGGCCCAGCGCGCTGCGCGGCGCTGGTTGGCTGCCGGGGCCGCGCGGGGCCTGATGGGAGCTCCGCCGGCCC
>NC_048899.1:11211208-11262656 GCF_011077185.1 Oxyura jamaicensis | reverse complement strand
CGGCGGCGGGGCGGGATGCGCGGCCCGGCCCGCGGCAGGTACGTGCTGGGGAAGGGGGGCGGCACGGCCCGGCGGAGGAGGCGGCCGGTCCCGCTGGCCCCGCTGGGGGGCGGCCGGCGTTTCCCGGGGCCCGGCCCCCGCCCTCGCCCGTTGACAGCCGGCGGCCCCCGGGAGCGGGGCGGCGGCGCGGGCTGTGTAGGGGGCGGTGGGGTGCGGGGCTTCTCCCTCCCGCGCCGGGCCGGGCCCGGCCGCCGCCCCGCCCGCCGATGGGTGGCAGCTCGCAGCCTGGGCTCTCGGCAGCGCCCGGCCCGTCCTCGGTGCCCCTTGGGGAGGCGAGTGTCCCCCGGGCGGCGGCTGGCAGGGGGAAGGCCCCAGAGCCCCGCGTCGTGTTGTAACCGAGGGGTGCTGAGGCCGGTGAGCGGCAGGTGATGCTCTCGGTTTTGGCCTGCGTGTTCACCTGCCTGAGCTGCTCGGAGCTGGAGGAGCTTCTTATGGGGGCTGTGGGAGCTTCTGGGGATAGTGGGTTGTGGGAGAGGGACGGTTTGGGGTGGAAACCTCATGAACACGAGTGGAGACTGGGTTGGAAGGTAGTGCTCCCATTCTTGGGTGTGATGGTGAACACCTGATGAAACTTATGCATAAAATAAAGCTACTAGGCTTACAGGCTACATTACTTAAAGAACACACCTCCCTCCCTTTGGGGGAAGATGTCTGCACGTCTGTATGCAAAGTCTTGACAGCAAGCTTCTATCTCTTCTTCTTTCAATGTGACTTGATTTGATATTATTCAGTCTTGAATTTCAATGTTCTAGCTTTTAAAAAATATTTCAGATCTTAATTTTTGGAAAGCTTTTAATTTTGAAACTTTTTTGAACCTAGACTGAAGAAATTTGCACGTGACATGTTCTGTATGCTCATAGACCTTTTCTAAGGGGATCCTTTAGGGTACCTGATGTTGTTTGGACCCTATATTAACTCTAACATGGGCTGAGGCTCATGCTGTTGGAAGAGGAAAGCAGTCTGCCTGACTGCATGACTTGATAAAGGCTAATGAGATCAATCTATTTTCTCCATCTGGATGAATTGGTTGGTGGATGACTTCTGTACTCATGCATGATCTATCCCTCTTTTGAAAGAGAAACACTTTCTGTTTCAGTACCCTTTATATGGTACTTCTACTTTTGCTTCTTACTAATTAAGTCCCATATTTTTGGGGTAGAGGAGAGGCTATTGGAAAATCCCTATTTTTTTTTTGAGACTCCGATAATGAAAATTGATTACAGTGTTTTCTTAAGCTTCTACATTGTTTTTCTAACACTTGTTGATTTTAAGCCTAGGGCTCAGCTATCTTATTTGTGTGTTAACATCAAAGATAACTCACAGCTGTGCTCAGTGAGTGGGGAGAAAAAGAGCTCTGTGCTGAAGAGATGGGCTCTTCCAGAGGGAAAAGTGCTGTGCAGTAACTTTTTGATGGCTAGAGCATGGAAAGGAAGTACGCTTGTGGAAGAGGGGCTCTTACCATGAAAAGTAGGATACTAGTGGTGGGTATGTGGGCTGACAGGTGAGGAGGAATGAGGGAAGCTTGAAGCAATTGAAGACAATTTGTGTTGTGGTAATGTCAAAAAAAAGTGGAGGAAGGGAAGGAAGAATGAAAACATCTGAACTACTCCATAGTTACCATAGAAAATCCTTTACCTCGTAATAAAGGATTCAGTGACTAAACCGTAAATGCGAATTTAGTGTCCCTAATCTGTTAATACCTCTTTGGGGAGGGGTTTTGGTGGTATTACTGACTTACAGGGCGGTTTGCATAAAGCCTTTTGGCATCGTGGTTCATGTAAAATTGTGTGTGGTGACACTTGCCAAGCCTGTTTCCTTTCCATGTATTTGCTGGATGTCTTGAAAAGCGTATGTACAGATCCCACTGTGAATGCCTTACTGGGAAGGGTCAGTGTTGCTAAGGGCTTATTCATAACCTTTGCTCAAAGATCCTCAAACACATTTGCTGCAGAGGTTTTCCAACTGTAGCATGGAGGATATAGGCACACGCAAAGGCCCTGTGAGAAACTATCTCCGTGTCTCTGTGCACCTAAATAAATAACTGAGAGCTACCCGTGCTTTTAACAGCAGTGGCAATATTACTGAAGCAGACTAGATTTGGGAACAGCATGCTAGGTTTGCAGACTTCTTAATGGGCTAGGTGACATAGCTTTCATATTGTTTTGCAATAATGATGATCTTTATCTCAGTATAGAAATACTTGTGAAGAAGGTGTTGGCTCAGATCTACCATGGTGCTTTTGTAAAAATGTGTGTATCCTCAAAGTGAGAATTATAGAAAATTGTCAGCCTTGGAGAACAGTAGCATTGAATGGTGAAAACATTGCTGTTATTTTGCCTTGGTGAGTTGCTGTAGTGGTGATTGTTTTGAGAATTTACTCAAGACCAACGGGTAATTGTGCTTTTTCTGTAGCTCACCCCTCTGTGCTAGTAATTTAGCAACAGCAGAGCTAATGTGTCCATCTGTTCTAGCTTCATTTTGGCAGCATTTCAAATATGGATTTGCTTATCTTCAAGGATTGGTTTTCAAGACTGGAACCCAGAGCCATAGGCCCTATGAAGGCCTTGGCTTTCTTCCAAGGTGAAGAGGTTACCATAATACAGTAGTGTTAGCAAGCAATGTGTATCCTATATTATGTTAATTTGTTCTGACAGCTTCAGATAGTTTGGGAACACCTTTGGATTGAGATAAGGTTTCTTTATCGTTCAATTCTTGGCCAAAGGTAACTTAACAAACACACTAATAATCACTTATTTCTGCCTAGCTGGGCAGTGTGTTTTGCTTTGCTCTACTGTTTCATTCCAGAGGTAAAATGGCTCAAACACCAGTTGGGATTGAGCATTAGTTTCCTTTTAGGGTTGCTATGAACCAGTAACTTTTTCATTCAGTGGATAAATCTTAAATGACTGGAAAGAACTTGTGCCATCCTGAGGTTCAAAGTCCATTTATTCCAACTACTTACTGATGGGAAGTTGCAACACTTACTTCAGGAACCTAGACCCAGGTTATTAAATGAGGGCTGTTCATGGGTTCCAGATTAGTGTAGAGTGAACTACTTTTGCACCCTTGGAATTGCTTTTAGGGCCATTTGATATGCCAGCGACCACGCTGCATGTTGTGCGCAGGGAACACTTGCTGATGTTTTGGTTTCCAAGAGCATGTGAAATCTCAGTAGCCTACTTTGAAACTAACAATTTAAACTTAAAACTGATCATACAAAGGGAGAATAGTGATGCTATTCGGTAAGTTCTTCTTGATGAGAGCTTGAAAAGGAAGTAGACTTTTGGAAGAAGAGCTCTTTCTCACAAGTAGTAGGATGTTAATGAAGGGTGTCAGCAGTGTCAGCTGAAAAGGGATGTTGAGAGTTGTGCTTTTGAGCAGCTGAGGAATTGGAAATCATTTTTTTAAATAATCCTGCTTAGTAATAAGTTTTAAAAAGTGTTTTTGTAAGAGGATTTTGTCTTCTTTTTTGGTGGGTTATTTTGTTCCTCTGTTTTTGAGGACTCCGCTCTGTTTAAATACTTCCATAAATAGGTTTGTCCACATCAAGAGTGATAGACTTACAAGAGACCTACAAAACAAAGACTGGATTTCATAACAACATGTGGGTAGAGGTAACTAGGCAATGATTTTATGCACTGTTGATTTCTTTAGATGTTGGAATAAATAATGACTTCTGTAGTGTGCTGTTAGATTGGTCTTATGTGCCTAATGCTTTACTTCTAGCTGTGAATTCTTGTAGAAGATTGGTAGCTTTAACAACACTTGTCCACAATAGAAGATGGGTGGATTAATTTCAAGATGGAGGGTAAGTACAGTATTTTAACGATGTATTAATCTTTAGTTTAGCTGTACTTCATCCATTAATGTATCACTTAAAAGTCCAATAGTGAACTAGATGTGTGGAAATACAACAGCAATCAAAATCCCCGAACTGTATACCTGCATGGCTGTGCTTTATTTCCTTTGAGCTACCAGACCTGATGCTAGTTTAAGTTACAGAATTATGTTTTTAGCTGTAAGTCTAAATGATTTTGCGGTACTTTATCAGGGTAGGTACAGCAGTATTTGTGATTTTAAAGATTGGTGGCTATTCTCAGTCAAAATGGATAGATTTAGAATACTGTATTTTTTAAGAAATATTTTGGCAGCAACTCATACTTACACAGGCCTTTCCTTACTGTTTTTTTTTTATTGGCTTGTATGCTAGTGAATAGTATACTGAGTTTGAGAAAGTCATGAGGCTTTTGACTCTGCTGGCAGGTGTGAGTTGTTGAACCTAGGTCTGCATTTTTTTTAGAGCCTCCAATATACGATTCCTTTAAAGGTGAGAGTGTAGGTAAAATGTCAATTTTGCATAATAGGAAAAAAAAGGTTTCCACTTCTACAGTGAGGTAGCATCAGCTATAATCTTCAGATTTGTGGTCTGAAGGTTGGGTTAAGATAATGAGTAGTTTCATAGTTCTCAGCAAGTTGGGGAAGACTTGTGTGTGTTCCAGTTATTCCTAAGGGGAATTTTACTGGAGATGAGTGCTTATTTACAGTTGCTTATAATTTATTTAGAGCACGTCTTTGTGCAGAATGGGTATTAGTAAAAAGCTTAAGTTCTTAGATCAAGGCTTCCTGTCTGTTATCTTCACTTTACCTCTTTCTTCCTCTCATCAATTCTCTCCTTGTTCTGCACATCCATAATTACTGTGGATACACATTATCACACATTGTATGTTTTCAACTTTTGTGGTATATGATTGGATTCTTCAGCCAATAGTAATGCCAACTGTAAGGCAATGATGCATTAGTGTTGTCTTTGTTACTGTTAAAGTAGGAGAAAATTCTACTTTACTTAAAATAGTTAATATATTAATCTATTAGAGTGTTTTTGTTAGGAAACTCTTAACCTACACTAATTCTCAAAATACTGCTTTAGTCAGTTTAATGTCTTTGTTCTTTCCCTTGTAAGCAGGCAAAGCCGTCTACTGTAGAAGTACTAGAAAAAATTGATAAGGTATGTATTTGCTTCTTGGTGATTTGATTTTTATTTAGAAATACGCATACTTTTTGCGGGCAATGCTTTTCTTTCACTTCAGATAAGATAGTGTCATGGAATTCAAATTATTTTGATTATTCCAGTTGGATGTAATAGACGGAACTTCAGATGGAGTGCTATCTTTTTTTTTACTGTTAGTATCAATCATTTAAAAAACAGCAAACACTGTATAATAGATAGTGAGAAACTATAGCTTAAGTACGTATTTAGAGAACCTGAAATGGGAGTGAATGTGTCATTATTACATGATTTATGATATTACATGATTTAATTATAATTAACAGTTAAACTCCCATGTTACAGGAAATGTCACTAAAGGAAAGTTCATTAGAAAAGCTTCAATGTATGGCTTAAAGTGTAGCGATTGTAACTATAGTGGTAGTAAGTAAGACCAGGGACTGAGTAACTGCGTAGTCAGTTTGTTAATCAACTGTGATTTTTAGTCAGAATTTGAGACAGATGTCTACATTCCATGGGAAAATTAACTGTTTTGAAATATGCTGTTTATACTTTTCATTTTATTGTTAGTGTAAGTACTCCTATCGTCACTTGAAATGAAATCTAAATGGTAACAGTAGGCTATTCATTGATCACGCATTAATATGGCAAAAGAATCATTCAGATGTTCAGGATTTCACTCTAAATGTGAGAAAATACTGACATGAATACATATGTGAAGTGAGTGACATTTCAGCAGTTTCCCCTGTTAGCAGGAAATTGTTAAATGTGTTGGAAATCACGCAGGTGCCTGTTGAAAGTTTTAGGATGCAAAGTATGCCAGTTAAATACTTAGGTGTCATAAAGACAGTTGTTTATAAGATATTAGCATTTTTCACTTGTCCCAAATATACTAAAATCATTAAAATAAGAAAGTGATAATTTGTGATGGTTCTTCCCAGTAGTAATATGTTACTGCAAATGCAATGCAAGTGGTGCATATAACAGCTGTAGTACCATGACGCATTTCTGCTGTGAAAGTTATCTCTATCATTGCCATTTATCAAAAAGCTGCTTGTCTTTTCTAATCAAGTTGAAGTTGATATGGCTAATTTTACCAAACCCTTAAAGGCAACCTAATAAAAACCACAGACTAATTTCATTAATAAGGTTGAACCCTATTTATTTACAGGAAATACAGACATTAGAAGAATTTCGAGAAAAAAATCAGAGGCTACAGAAACTATGTGTTGGAAGGCTACTCTTCTACTCTTCAGTTCTTTATCTCATCACCTTTTTCATTGTATATTTTTGTTGTCTTCCTGATGAATGGACAGCAAGGTTTATTATGACACTTCCGTTTTTTGCATTTCCATTGATGTAAGTAAATAAGCCTTTTTTCTAACTGCTGTCTCTTTGATAAAAGGAGATAGAAAATACGTCTCAGCAGGGGTTTGGGTTTGTTTTTGACAATCCTTGAGTTGTCATAACTTGCAGAATTTTTTCTTCTAAAATGAATTCAAGTAGTTAGGCAGACACTTTCTTTTGAGGGAAATGTCTCTCTTGGGTATGGATTTAGTGTAGAACTAAGTCTTACCATCAAAAGATGTTAGCATCTAAAGTTACTTAGCTTATCAAAATTATACTAGGGCTAGAGAGAGAGCTGTACCTGAACAGCTGCAAGTTAGTGTATAAACAGAAGAGCATTATCTTAGGCTTTATTTGTACTACCATTTTGGAAAAGTAACACTACTATACGAAAGTAAGAAGAGGTATGTTGCTTGTATGTGAAATGCAGCATATAAAATCAGGCAAAGCATACAAGAGTGAATGGAGAAACTTACTTTTTGATGTTAGGTGAATGTTAATGCAGAAAGGTCATCAGCCCAAATATGCTGAGGATCAGTTTTAGGTAAATAGCTGTTTTTCTGTAAGATCAAGGATCTGCTTTCTTTAAACAGAAAATATCCTAATGTCTTTGGATTTGAATAGGGGAAAAAATTGTCTGCTTTTTTTTCCTAGACCTGATCGGCTGTTCATTCTCAAGTGCACCATGTTTTCTAAGTGAATTGCTTTTGTTAAGAATAACAATTTGAGTTCCCACCTCACCAAACATTTTCTTCCCTGCCTCCCACCTCGATCCAGCCGTCAGTGAGGAGAAGCAGTCTGTCTACTGAGCAGCTTTCTAACCAACAACTTGAACAATGTATTTAGCGATTTGCTAGATAAACGTTGTAAATACTGTCCATATTGGTACCATATCTTTGTATGAAAACCTGACTTGTCAGTGCCCTAGCTCTATTTAGACTTGAAGGGAAACATGCTTATTTAAGGCTTTGCAAGTTTGATTAGATCGGTTTATGGGTCACACAGCATAACATGTTAAAAGATACTTGAAGGTGCTTTCTCTGTTATATTCTGTTATGCATGTAATACATTGCTGTTACAGAATCCTGTGGAGAAGATGCATGGGCAGTAATATCTTGTCTGGAAAGAACTAATCTGGAAATTAAAGCACAAATTAATCTTTGACAGTAATATGAATTGATTGTGTTCTTAAATACAATGATTTGGAAGTATTTGTTAGCCAGCAAGGCTTGCTTATGCTAACAGGGAAGGCATGTAGAAAAGAAAGCTTCCCTTTTAAGTGTTCTAGAACTTGTGTAGAAATGAAAAACTTATTACTGAGTGAGGTGGCTTTTAATGCTGTGGTGTGAACTTAAAAGTTGGATTTTCCCTACTTTTTCTTCCCAATTTTTACTTCACTTTTTTAATGATGGGTCCTATAAGGCTCTGAACTAGATATTAGCTTACTAACATCTAGAACTAGACTTGTTTTCTATTAAGCTACTCTTCACTTTTTTTTTTTTTCAGATATGGCAAGCAACTGCCAGCTTGTCTGTGCTCTCAGTCAAGAGGTGACTCCATGCTGAATGCCTGGTGCCACCTAGTAATTACTCTAGAGATTTTTTCCAGCCCTAATCAGACTGGAATATGTCTGCCTTTTCCAGCTTGCAGTCAGTCACCAACTTATTTCTGCCTTAGGTCATTCCCTCAGTGTCTCAGCATGTTACTAGTAAAGTTCTAGGAATATATAACACCATTAATCTCAATGTACATTGAAATGTCTGTAAAGTTGAGGAAATACTGTAGCACTTTAGAAGGGTGTTCTTCTTGAAATACAATCTAATTCAAATAAAGTATTTAATCTTCTCCTAATTCTCAGGTAAATGTGTTTAATATTAAACTTATAAAATTCATCTGAAACAGCCTGCTATTCAACTTTCACTTCAAAGTTCTAAAAAAAGTCTTTTGTTACATAAAATCCTGCCATATGTATTTGCTTAGAATACAGATTCATTTCTGTATTAAGCATAGATGACAAAAAGAAATCATGCCTGTATACCATCACCTTGTTACTTTATGGAAAGATGTATCTTGCATTGTTAAAGCGGGCAAAGCTATCCGTCTGTATTCTTAAAATTGTTATTACAATACACCTTTGAAAGTGGAATAGGGTTAAACTTTGTGTGTTTGTCACCTTATATAGGTTACTTTTACATTCTGGTTGTGCTGTCCAACTTAGTTCAGGTTTTGTTGTTAATACTTAAAAGCATTTTAAACTGAGTACCTATTATATAAATGCAAAAGATGTTCTTATGAATTAGTCAAAACTATTTAAAATTTTGTATGATTTAGCTTAGTTTCTTCTACTAGCTGTTACTCAGAACCTTTCTAGCCTTTAGGATTTTTATACTCTTTTATATAGTACTTGCCACAAGGAAGGTTTTGAGTAAGATCCTTGGAATGGCTTGAAGTATGAGATTTGCTTCGTAGATTAGGCTGCATAACTTGTCAGGGAAAGCTTCTACTTCATAATTATAAACATTCTTTTTTTTTTTTTTAAAAAAAAAGGCCTAAGGATTGTAGGGAGACTTTTCAAATGTAGAATGGATGTAGATAAGTAACATTTTCTTAAGCATAGATAAGCTGCTACATAGAGCTAAATCAGCTGAAATGCGTGGAAAGTGACTAAATTCAGAGCTTTGCAAAAGCAGTGGGAATCAGGTCAGTTCACTTTGGGAAAGCAGTTGTACAAAAGTTGTATCAACACTTTGATCACTGTTGAACTGTTCCTACATGCCTGCTGTGCCTTAAATTTTAGGCTTTAGCTTATAAGCTTGTTTTTTTGGATAACTTGCATCAATCTATCCAATAAGAAGTAGTGACTCAGTAATTCTCAGCTAACTACACATACCTTAAGTTTTAAAGTTTTCACTGAGCGTTTTAGCAAGCAACAATGTTACTGCTGCTGCTTTCTTAGTATATTTACTTATAGTTATATTTGATCAAATTTTAAGACAGTTGGATTTTATTTGGATCGACATTCTTGTTTTATTGACGAGCTACTAATTTCATTTGTAGTTTTCTGTTTAAATATTGTTTGAGGATTTATTCTTTGTATTTGCAGAGTTAAATGTGGTAATTCTTCTGTGTGAACTGTCTTGCCTGCTAAATGACTTCAGAAATCATTAAAATATTAATTAATACTACTCTTCTTTCTCTTTTAAAGAATCTGGTTTATAAGAACACTGCTCATTTTTTTCTTTTCCAAAAGGACAGAAAGGAATAGTAAGTATATTTTCCTGTCTTTTTTAGTATGTGGAGCTAGTTGGGAATGATGCTTACTATAAAAAATGTAAATACTTTGGATAATTTGGCTTCCAGGAAAGAAGAGTAGCCTCTTGGTGGATACTAAAATGAGTAGTATTAGCTAAACTGTTGTTTCTACAACATCTCTTTAATTAATGTGAAGGAAACTGCTTAATCTCCCACTTTGCTTATGAAGTTATGGAAACTTTCTTCCCTCTGTGGATGCTTCAAAGTGTAATGGGACAAAATAGAGTGGAATGAGGGAAAAGAAATATAAATGATAGTAGTTTATTTAATACTTGCATTTTGCAAGTATTTTAGCAATTCTCTTCTACATAAAGACTACGTATTGGAATAGATAAGAAGCAGGTATTTAATTTAAGATGGCATTTTCATCCCCAAATTCTCCAAAGTATGCTCATTTTATTATAAGTGGAAAAGGAATAAGCATGTTTTTTGTACAGTTTTGAGAACTAAGGAAAATGTGGCATGTGTTCAAAAAATAAAAGTTAATGGAGTTGTTCAAGTGTGTGTAGTTGCTTAAGTACATGCTGATTTATTCTAATATAAAATTTAAAAAATGTATCTGTGGCACTTGTTTGTGGTAGAGTTCATTTGAGATTTTCTTTGAAAGCAGTCCAACCTGTAACAATATCTCATGGTGATGTGAGCAATAATACAGAGAAATCTGTGTTTTATGACAGGTAGAGCAACAAGATCGATTTAATTTGTGACAGCTTACGAGTTAAACATCACTTCTGGAATTTCTTAAATTTAATGTTTATGCTTGATATGCAAGCATAGGACATACATTTTTATGTACAAATAAAATTGTCCATATATTTTGTGGTGCTGCATGATTCATTTCTAAGGATGAATATACATTTGTATTTCATGGCCACACAAGCAAACAAGTATGTTTTTTCTAGTTTGCTTAAAGGTCTTGATTGTTATTTTTAGCATACAAGCAAGTCTACTGCCTTTGTTGGGCATGTGTAGAAAGGGTTTTAGTACATGTTAGAACATGCTGAAGGAAATTATTTCTGCACTGTTCCAGAGATTGGGCATAAGTGAAGTGTTTTACCTCAAAGTTACAAGTCCAGTATTTGGAAAAGAAAATACTGCTGTAACTCTTGCACTGTGTAAAGCAAGAGAAAACACTTGGAGAGCAAACTGGCAACTAAGTAGCTCAAATCTAGTCTTTTATTCTGGAATAAATGAATATAATATGTCAAGTCATTAGAGATGGTAATTTAATACCGTAAAGGTCTACACTGGATAACTACACCAGTTCTGGGAACCATGGTCTGAAGGAATAAAATTCATAGTGAAACTCTGGGACAGGTGATGTACAAACTGAAGTTCCCTAGTCTTTCTAAGGCTGGTCAGGCAGGCAGCTATAGAGGAAGGTTTAGGCTGATCTGTCCCAAAGTATGGGAAAAATAAATGAGGTGTATTAAGGGTGTTGATTTCTCTAGTATGATTTTTTTTTTAGTAGATTTAAGATGAGATACATTGGTTTCTTGAGAGTACTTTGCAATAACTGCCATTTGGCCAACTTTGATAGGACAGGTGTTCCATGAGATGCTCACTGAAAGCAGGATGTAAAGAAACAAATGCTCATACTATAAACTTACTGTGTTGCTTTGTGGGAGGCTATAGTTGAGGTGTTTTAGGCGGTTCTGTACCAAAAACAACTTCTGTTTAATTATTAATAACCAACCTTACAGTGCCATTTGTCTGGCTGCATGATACTATACTACAATGAAGTGCAAGGTGTGACTCTACACTGGGCTACCTGAGAGGCTGTGTTCTAATGTAAAATAACAAATTTGGTGGAGGGAGGTGCCTTAGTTTACTAATTTAAAGATGCATAGTTCCTGGAATTGTGTATCTTTTGTGGTCTAGCCCAGTGCTAACTAGGTCTTGTTCCATGTCCTATTTGTTTTACTAATAAGGTATTGTTTTAGTTACCCTTTTGTAGCATAAACTTTCAAGTTTTGAATGTGTCCCGTTTTAGTATCTTCTATATTTCATAGAATGGCACGTTGTATCAGGATAGGTGCATACATTCTGGAAAAGTTTGACTTTTTATGTGTTCCTTTAATTTTAAGTTATTTCCTAAAATACCTTTTTTAAAAAAATGTTTAATACATCTAATAAATATACACAAATATATATATATGTATTTAACTTGGTGGATTTTGGTCTTGTTATTTCTTGACTTACGCTTTTTTTGAAAACTGAAAAATGGTTAAAAAGTTATAACTTGCTAGTGAGCTACTAGGTCTAGCAGCACTGAGTAGGGAGAAAGGCTGTAGACAGGTTTGTGTGTGTGAAGGAGGTAGTAGTAGACTGATGTTATCAGAGAATTTCTATATTAGTCAATGGTTTATTACAGTGAATTTTCCATGGGTGCCAAGCTGTAAACATTGACATAAAGGAGAATCCCACATGCTTTTGATCTCTTCTTTCTCCCCTTTAGAGATAAGGTTAGGTGCTGTACCTACTACTTGTAGCAGTCTCTTACTTGTAGTAGTAAAATGACCTAGTAGCCTATAAAACTGCTTTTCTGCTGTAGTTCGAAAACTTTGAAAGGGTAAACTAGATCCAGATTTGAAGCTTAGAATTCATCTGGCATTTGAAAATAGCATGTGTAAGATGTTTACCTGAAATGTTGAAGCTGGTAAATCTGTACTCAGATAAATTAATACTTAGACCTCACTTTTTTTTGTAGTTTGATTCCTGAGATTAAGTGTATTTGGTCCATTGTTGTAGCACTTTTAATGTAGGTCAAAGCAGGGCACTAGCTAGAATTGGTTCCCCTAATGAGGAAATGGTACATAAAACTTTTAAATAGTTATAACTGTAAAATGATAAGTGGGCTAAAATTTATGAGCAGTTTCAGGGTTTAAGATCATTCATTTTCACATAAAACTTCATCTGTTTTTCCACAAAGTTTACTGATGTAGATTTGATTGTGGTGGGTATATAATTTTTCTTGATCTCACGGGGCAAAGTCAATGTTCAGCGTGCTGCAATTATCTCTTCTTTATATTTGAAAACTAACGAATACAATGTTCTTTTAGATGATGCGCTGGAAGACTTAAAGTCTCAGAAGAAAAAAATAGTAAGTAAAACTTCAAGGAAACCTAGTTAATGGTTCACTAAAATGTTCTTGCATCTCTTCAGGTTCAGCTGGATTATGATATATCAATGTAGAGTGGAGGGAGGGAGGAAAGGGGGGAAAACTACTACCATTACTCTGTTTTCAGGTATTTTCTAGTACTGCAAAAGATTTTCCTGACCTTTTTGTGGTCAAAATCACAAAGGGCTGTTCGCATATGAGAATAAATTATATCCTTGTGATTTAAGTTAAAACTATTGTTTTACTGTTGCTAGATCTAAGTGATTCTGTTTAGTCAAAAATGTGTTTTTTTGACTACTTGTTGATTATCTTTTACTTTAGGATTATGAAGTGTTATATGTACTGATTAAAGAACAGAGTCTTAGTATTTTTACTAGATACTCTATCATTTAATTAATGTAAACAGCAAAAAGGACTTCTGGATTCACTTTTTGATCGAGTAACGGATTGTTTATCCAACATGCTTCAGCATTTATTTTCCATCCTCCTCCATCTTATTTTTGTACTATATTTCTCCATTACATTTTTTCCTCTTGAAAATGTATCTTGTCTTGGATCAGTTCAATTGGTCGTCTTGAGGTCATTTATTTTGTGAGCTGTGTGCATGAGCTGACAGTATGAAACTGGTATGTGCCAGGTCTGTATCAATTGGATTGACACATGATCTCAAGACAAATCTTGAATAGAAAAGATTCCAAGTCTTAGATAACTTGCACAGTTTATATAGCACTAAAAGCTATTTCATCTCTAGCTGTTCAGTCCATAAGGAAGTTCTTTATTTTCTTCCTGCCTCTCAGGCAGAACTTTTCTCTTTTTTTTAAAAAAAAGACAACCCCATTGACAAAAAGTCCCTGCCCTGAAAGACATCCTCCTAAAGTTGCATTATGTGGCTTTATTGTTAATGAATATCTCAGTGTTCACCTTGTTCCTTCTGGAACTGAATTTACGACAAAACTACCAAAATTCTTTTTGGTAAGAGTCTGATGTTATATGGCTTTCACAAAGCAAATAGACTTCACAGGTCTTCCACTCTGGTGTTTTTTCTTAGCACTTTGTAAATACAGATTTAAAAATGGTAACCTGTAACCTAATTATGTCATTGTCCTTTGGTAAAGAGGATTTGCTAATATTTATATCTACTAATTGTTATTTTAAGGAATCTATTAAATGGAAGTGTCCTTTGGCTGGAGAGGTGATAAAAAGGGATTGGCGAGGCTTAAATTTTCTAAGAATGAAATAAATGAATGACAACTATGTTTTTAATCTTATTTTATGAAAATAGGTTAACTGAAATTAGTTTGTTTCCCATTTGTGCAGTTATTGCGTTGCTTTGGAGGAAAAATTTAAGAATAGAAAAAGTACAACAGAATAAAACAGTTCTTGGAGTCTTAAGAATAAATTCTTTATTTCAGTTAAATAAGTTTTTCTGTAATCATGGTAATCTTCATATTCTAGAACTAGTCACGCTGAATATTTGTGTGTTGGTTTTGTGCATGCAGTTTTTTTTTTTTTTTTTAGAGAATGAGGAGGAAGCAGATTAGTCAGAGAAGCTGGTCTATAAAGGATTTTTTTTTTTACTCTAGAAATTGATGCTGTTAAACCTGCTGTAAGTTTGTATTTCGCATATGCAAAAGTCAAAACAATGTCAAAAAAGGTAATAAAGTCAAAGCAACAACAGGCAGCAGTTAAAAGGTAAATAGTTGCACAAATGCTTTGTGGACAATGTAGAAGTTGTAGTGTAACTATGGGGAGTATAAACCTTAAAATATAAATTGCTATTGGTTTATACGCATGTCAAGCTATAATCATTGAAGACAAACATCTTAGAACTAGTGAAACAGTTCTGAGAAGTCCAATAGCCTTTAACTCGGCTATTTTTCAATCTGAAGGGAATAAAAAATCATGATTATCTCCTGAGCTTGTCGGTGTCTGGTTCTTAGCAAGGAACCAGAAGCAGATGACTTTCTGCAACCTCTTGTGGTTTTGGTATTTTTGACTCAGTTGATTTCTTAGGAGTTTCATCGTAATTTAAAAGTATTTAAGCATTAAAATTAGATCATTATACGTGAACCCTGGTGTGCTGAAATGAGCTGAAAATGGATGCAGGTAATGAGACTAGATATGATTTGTATATTAGATAAAACACTTTTAAAATTGCATTATATAACAATTTGTTTTTGATAATATTCAGATTTAGTTTTGTGTTAATTCCTGTAGTCCCATCTGTAACAATGCCTACTTTTATTTAAAAATTAAAAAAAAAAAAATTCAAGCAGAATAATCGGAAGTGGGAAGGATTCAATTTTTTTTTTCCTGTTGGATTCCAGCTAGCTACTGAATTTGCAAATAGAAATAGTTACTGAGATATCTGTAATTGTAGTCCCCAAAGTATGTGGAATAGGTAAAATGTATTTCCTGATGATTTGTATTGCAGATTGTTGTCTAGGCATTGTCAGCCTGCCACCACAGCTATGGTTTTTCACTTCATTGAAGCTCAGCTACCTAATTGCTGTAGAAATGTTTAAAGTGGTACAGTACTTATGTTTTACAGGTATTTGGCCCATCTTTTCCACAGTGACACTATTTAAATGCTGAAGGGTACCAACAACACAGTAAGCTCCTCGCCTACTAGGTATAAGGCCCTGGTGGTAGTGCAACATGAGCTGCACATACCCTTCAGTTCTGCTCGAAAGAGTAGAAGTTCAGTCTTTGGTAGCACAATCACATTGATATTAATGTGGGTGAAATACCTGACAAACACAAATACAGGTATTTCAACTTGAAATACTCAGTAATATTGGCTGTTTTGTACTTTGACTCAGTCTATGTAATATTTCTCTTGCACAAGGCTGAGTCTCAACAACTGTTTTCTTAGTGGTCTAAAACTTGAGTGTTTCTTTGTGGAATGGGAGGGGGAAGGATTGAATGCATTAGCTGTAATTAAGGCACTACTTCAAGATGCAACCTTTTCCCTACTTGATCATAAGGGGTACATACTCTGGTTGTGTTTGTGATACTGTAGGTGTCACTTTGGCCTTACTTCTCCAGTTAATTCTTACAGTTAACAAGGTTGTCAGCCCTGAAGCCTGAATGTGTATAGATGAGCAAGTTCAGAGGGTTAAGCAGATTAAAAGCAAGGGCACAGGACATGTATTAAGCTGCTACAAGTGGGAATAAGCAGAGACTTTACCTGCAGTAGTAGTCTTAAAGATGGGATAATTCTTAGCTGAGGACAGAGTTGCTAAGACAGCATAGTAATTACTGAGTGTTGTGTAAGCCCAGTCTTGTCCGCCCAGTATATGTTAGAGTACTGCAATAGGAAGCTCAAAATGATTCAAAATTTTGACTGAGATATCAAGTGAGATACTTCTTGTACATGTTAGTGTTCACAAAAAATCGTCACTATTTTTCTAAATCCTTTTTATTTTAAGGAAGCTTTTGTGGGTGCTTGCATAACTTTTATGTGGAACTGAAATTAATTTTGTAGCGTTGTGTGAACATAAAGAAGTAACATCTCCATAGTGAGGCTTGGCACACTAAGTAATTAAATTGAAGAACTCACACGTTGGTATGGTGGCTAAGTAGGTTGCACTGTGCCAAATTTCCAGTTGCTAAATCACATTTGCAAGATGCTTAAAATGTTACTCATTACTTTTCAATATAAGCAACTGATGTACTTTCTGCAGGAATTCTCTTTGATTGCCAGTTGGAAAGGAGGCCATCCATGCAATTATTCATAGGAGAGAATGTGGTACATGACCACACTTATTTATGGAGATGTGGTTAATTCTGTGAAATAGTTTGAAAATCCATGATTATGGTGGTGTTAACCTTCATAGAGACTTTACTCATGATTCTGGTTACTCAATGTTTAAACTTAATAATAGACCATGAATATTCTTTTGGCAGAAGGTAGAAAATGTTTTTGTGGGAAAAGTTTTGGATCTCAGAGAAGTGTAGTATGGGAGAAAGAGCAGGAGTAGAGTGTGTTCCATTGCTCAGCACTAGGTGAACTTTTCTGAGGTTGTTTCAGAATGGCAAATGATCCAGGAATCAGTACTTTGAGTTGCATTTATAAATAAACTTGTGGCAGTGCACAAGCTAGTTCATTCTTTCCTTTGGGACTACAGAGTTAGTATTTAAAGCTTATACACACAAGCCCTTATTTGTTTCCAGCAATTATACTAATATGCTCAATCATTAAGGAAAGCTTGATCTGCTTGATTCCTTTTATGGTATTGTCAGCCAAATTTCAATGTGTTTTAGAAACGTATATTCTAGAAGTAAAACCACAGGATCTGTGTATGCGCTTATAAAAGTCCTGAGAATTTCTCTGAGCTTTCAAGAAACTTGTGAAGACTAGGTTGTGAACCTGAATTCTTGTTTAGATTCAGCTTTATTAGACTTATGAATCTATAACTTCCAATACATGAATAATAACTTGTTGAATTATCTAATAATTCGATGATGTGAGAATAACTTTGACATTGGAATCTAGTGATGAGAGCTAGATTTTTCTTTGTCAAAATAATGTATTGCAGTTTTTGCAAAACTTATGTAATCCACGAAAAAACTATCATCCTATCAAATACTAGTATGTCAAGAAGTGTGTTTGGTAAGGCAAGTGCCAAGTGACGGTGGAACATTCTATTTCTACTTTTTCCTACAAGTAGCTTTGTCCTGCTGAAGATTTGCTCACTTTCTGATGGTTCTATAAAGGCACGTGCATACATTATATGTTCATTGATGTAAAGTGACTCAGGACTCTTTATTTTGATTTGGGGGCCATATTGACACTGATTGTTAACACTTACCCACTTTGCAGCTTCACCTCACTAACATCACCCCTTCATATGAAGGGCTGCCTTATGGTTTGCACTTTTATAAGCAATAAATACTTTATTTTTCCTGTTAAACCCTTAATTCTGTTCTTACTACACACTGTGTGGCATTTATTTTACAAAGTTAGTGGGTTAAGTCCAAAGTCCTGCAGAAATATAAGTTTAGGAAATTGGTTTCTACTTCCCTAGTCGTTCCCTTTTGCTTTAACAGTCCTTAATTAACAGCCTGCGTAGTATTCCTTGCCTTAAACTTCTGTTTGTGTGTAGGAGTGGGCTGTTAAATGGATACTGTGTATCCATTAAATGAATTTTATTTATCTTCTGAGGTCTACTTGTAATTCTGAACTCTGCCTAAATATAAAACCAATACAAGGTCTGTATACACAGAATGGTTGAAATCTTAGTTTCTCACTAGCAAAATAATGGCCTAAAAGTCATGTTAATGTGCCCCATTTGTTATTTTAGCAGTGATAAATGAGTTTGAGGCAACTTAATTTTTTGACCACTGACCTTTTCAGTTTTGCAGTTTATGCCAACAGCAAACTTAACAAACAAACAAAACCACTTTTAGCTGAATGTGGCCATTAGTCAGCATATCTAGGAGAAAAGGTCTGCTTAAGATACTGTAAAATGCATTATAATTTCTCTCTATATTAGCTATTTGTCATAACTTCAACTATTTCCATTTTAAAGTTAAGCTTCTTCTGATGTTGGCTGTTAACCACTAAAATGATACTTCTCTAGTGATTACTTTTTTAATTAAGCCCATGTATTAGCTATAAAGCCACTTGAGTGCCTTGTAAATAAAAGCTGTAATAATGAAGTGCTTTAATTACACTCCCTGAAGTATGCATAGTTCTCAGTAAATTTTTTTATTTAAATTCTTAACATGTTCCTTTTTTTGGAAAAGCAGTTTGAATTGCTGTAAAGATGGAGATCTAGCCTTTAAAGTTATTTGAGCAAATTCCATGGCTGTTCTCTACTTAGTGAATTTTCACAGCATTTGCAGCAAGCTAATTGCTTCTGCTAATAAATAATCTAAAATCAATGCTGACAGCAGTTAATTGGCACAGAGACTTTATTCTGTAAAGCACTTGGCTAACGACCTTCCTTAAATTAATAGCATTAAGTGCTATGAGGAAATAAATCTAAGGAATTGCCTGTCATTCGCTTGTCATGTCTAATAACTTCCAATAATGATGGCTGATAGATTTTTGCACATTCCATTATTGAAGTTGGTGCATGTAATTATTCTCCTCATTATATGTAAACAATTAGCAATATTTGGTGTTTCCTTGCAATAAAGCTGTTAAATACCAAGTAGCCTGTTAGAGTTGCTGAACTTTTTGAAAGCAAAATTTCATCTCTGAGTACACCAAATCTGCAGGTATCTGCACACAGTACTGGTTCTCCGGGCAGAGAGCTTTACAATTTGGTAACTTTTATATGTTGTTTGTAGATGGGTGGGGGTGGGGAAAATACTTTGAAGAGTTCTGTCTTGAAATGTGGAACCTTTTGTTTCCAGCTTGAGGAAGTGATGGAGAAGGAAACGTATAAGACTGCTAAATTAATTCTTGAAAGGTTTGATCCAGAATCAAATGCAAAGGTAAGAGTCTTGATACCAATACTGATTTGATATAAAAAGGTACCATGGAACTGAACATTCAAATAATGTTATTTTTAATTAATTGGCAGGAAGCTGAACTGCCATCTGTTGGAACATCAGCAACCCCGAGACCTGGACAAGGTAATAACCCTGTAGAATGGTTGCTCTTTGGCATAGATGCTCATCTTTCATAGCAATTTCCACTCTAGACGTAGTCTATAATAAGATTTGTAGTTTGATTGACCTCTCTTTAGGGTTAATAGACTGTTTATTAGACTATGCCTTTTACTGTTCTGTATTTTTTTTCAAGCAATGGATCTGTTAATAAAGGCTGATGCTATTCTAGACAGCAGGATGTTTAATGCTGATGCTGAAGCAGAGATAAAATTAAGTTCTTGGGGCACACTTTTGGATTTTTTTTGAATACTAAGTGGCTGTCAAATCTTACATGATGCTCATTGACTTAGCTGTTCAATTCTGCTACCGTTTCTGTCTAGTCGGACCTTTCCTAATGCAACACTTACACTATTTTTGTATGGCAGATGGGTAGATACCACAAAGCTAGTGCAGAAATCATGTATCATCTAGATACCAAAAACGAACAGTTCCTTACTAGTTCCTTCCATGTAAGGGTGCTACTATGTAAAATAGTATAAGAAAAAATATTTGCATTTCAAGGTAGTCTTCTTTCTAGGTTGCACTTTGGTTTCTAGCCTGGAAAGCCCAGATAGTGTTTGTGCTGAAAATGTGTATTGTATTTTTTTTTTTTTTAAGAAAACAAACAACAAAAACTTATGCAAACAAAATATACTTAGGTTTTTCTTAAAGTTGAGTATAGCATGCTGTAGTTGAACTGTGTTAATAGTTGTGTTTTCAGTCTAAAGGTCACTTTTCGTAATGATAATGAAGACAGATTACCTACAAAAATCTGTCTCAGAAAGTGTAAGAACTACTTTGATGTCTTAAGCAGCTTAAACCTGTAGGGTTTCTTGCTCAAATCAAACAATCTGATGTACATCACTTTCCATAGAGGAAACATTGCATATATTAAAACTGTGAACTTCTGTGTCTAGTTCTTGTCAGAAGGCTTTGAAGTAACTGAACTTTTTTCATTTTTTCTGTTCTTGAAATGCTGGTCTTGGTGGATGCACAGCACCTATATTTACGAGCAATATTCTTTTGTAAGCTGCATGGTCAAATGCACTGTTTTGTTCCTCTTGTTTAGGTTTCAGTTGTCATGAGAACACCTTTAGCCTATCCTTCCTTTCTGACATTGGCAGTGAGTAGTTAAAATGTGGTATGTTAGCAGTAAAGCTTTTTTCTCTTCTGGTGGCCTAGTCACAGCAACATTTTCTCAGGTTTGCTCCTTCCTTGTCTTTCCCATGCTGACTGGGGGTGAAACTGCCTGGAGCCATCTGTTTCTACTTAGAGATCTAGAGATAACTAGCTATAAATGAAATAGACAGGGAGAGTCTTTAGTCACCCTGGTGGTACTGAGAGTTTGATAGCATTTTTTGAAACTCTGAAATTGTTCATTTCCCTGCTGCCCCAGGCTATGTACGCAGCAATGGTGACAAGCAGTTTGTATATTGTGTGATAGTTCAATATTCTTGTGTATGCTTGTTTATCAAGCACAGTGCACATGCTTTTGATGCAGGGCTCGGAGTTATCAAACACAAGTGAGTTGGATCCAGCATGTGGTGCACAGTTGACTTTGACTTGATTTGTAATAGAAGGGGTCTGAAAGAAGTTTGAGAGTTGAAAGTATTTCCAAAAGCCTGGCATGTTAGTTAGGCTCTGGTCTACATTAAGGGTGGTATAATAGTAGATTTGTAGAGTGAAACAGTTGTTGATAAGGAGGCTGCCTACACTGTATTTATGGCGGTTTATTTAGTACTAGGCGTAGACTGGTACATGGAACTGATACACATTAGCTTGGAGGGCACCTTTCAGTTTAGTTCCATTTGAGAGGAATGTAAATGCTGCTCCTGGACCGTATCATGGTATCAACAAGAGACTAAGTGAGGGCAACTGAGAAAATTGGAACATAAACATGCAACTTCTCTGGGCGCATCCACATTAGTGTAAACAACTTGCTTCATTCTGAACAGTTTTACTTTGGCAAGGGTATTGGAAAACAAACTTTGTAAGCTATCATAAGCACGATTTTGTTCATGTACAGTACAAATCCTTTTTTATTTTTTTTCCCAGTCTGTTCTGTCAACACATGGAATTTAGAATTCCTTCTCTATGTTGTCCATGTAAAGTTGATTATTCAGACTATTGTATTTCAGGGGATGCTGTATTTGCCTTTAGCTTGTGGAAATGGGGAAATCTATTATCTAAACAACCCATTTTTGGTATGTACAGTAATTCATTCAATTTCTAGTATCAAAAATGTAATAGCTTATTTTTTACGCTAAGTAATATCTACCCCAAACAAATACTAGGTTCTGTTCTGTGCTGTATACGACTTACCACAACAAGATGGCACCTTAATGTGGTTATGGTGTAATTTCTTGTGTGTAATACGCAGTAGAATTCGTAATTGGAAATTAATAAAATAGAAGCTTACAGGTTAACATTAACCCTTCCTTGGTCATCTTGTCTCAGTTTGGAGACAAACTGGTCATGTAGCAGAACTAATTATCTTAAGCTCTATAATGATGTCTTTTTTTGAAAAATGGGTAAATAATGACCAATTTATAATCAGATTGGATTTACGGTATTTGAGGCAGTTGATAAGTAGTTGGTAAATTTTTGACTTACCCATTGAAATGGAAACGTACATCAAACAAATTATTTAGTACAAAGGTTTAATCAGTCAGCATTACAGAGTAGTTAATTTTCAGAAAATAGCTTTGTGTGCTTTGATCTTTTTGCAGTTTTTGTGATTTTTGTTACTTTTAAAATTGCTATTTTAAAACTTTTAATTGTTTTAACAGATGATTCATATAAATCTTAAGATTTGTCATAAGAAAACACCTGGAAATCCAGAAGGAACTATCTACTAAGAAATATTTTGAGGGTTAGAGTTAATGAGCATTCAGTACTCTGGCCACATGAAGAAAATAGGTTAACTGTATATATTGGTAGTGGAATAAATATAGAACAACAATATCCTATTGTTGATACCTGCTCCCTTAATTGTACTGATAAAACTGTTAGTGGGGCTATGTTGTGACTGAGATCGCTGCATGATCTGAATTAAAAATAATGCAGTAACAGATGGCTGTGAACTGTGGATTGGGTAAAGGCACCAAAAGGAAGAAAAAATTCTTAGTTGATCTTTACCACTAAAGCCAACAAGCTGTGTGAATTACATATTGGCCTGCATTGTGCTCTAGCTCTTTACACAAATGATGTATAAAAATAAGGGAATTTGGAAATGAGGGAGAAATAGAATACTTTTGCTTGTAAACATGAAAGATACAGTGGTCTCACCAGTAGCAATATCCTAATATTCCTTAAGAGTGGGTGATCTAAATTGGAAGATCAAGTTGTGTCAGTTAATGCAGCAATGCCCATGAGGGTCTTTAAGGGGAAAGCTAATAATTTGCTCTGTTCAATATGAAACTGAGCTAGATGGGTTTTTAGTAAGACTTCTGTTGTTGCAGTCTTCTCACTGAAACTGCTAGTCTCTTCTCTTTCTTCCGGTGTTTACTAATGCTATTCATATGTACTGATCAGTAGGCAAGAACATAGCCTACATCTGTTGCAATTTCTTGGCACTGGATGTTGGCAATTTTCCAACTGAACTTTTATGTTTGACCTAGTACTCCAGTGATAGCAGCTCTTCCTTAGGCAGTACAAGCTCTCATGCTTACCATCCCCCCAGCGCATACGAAAGCTTAGTGGGGTAGTGTTTTATTTTCCAGGGACAGAGATTGTTCCTAAAGACTTCAGCATACCTATCTCCCTGTGGCCACTTGTAAACTGCCTGCTAAGAACTGAAACTCTTCCAGCCTGTTGCAAAGTCAGCAGAAAAATATCTCTAATCTTGAAACTCGGAGATGAATTTCAAGTCCAATTCCAATATGAAATTCCAGTTGTTGTAGAGGTAACTAAGTTCATACAAAATATTGTGGGTACTAGAAACTGTTGTTCTGGAGGGTACTGTAGCCTTAGGTGTAGACATTCCTGGGATATAGCTTTAGATAGACCGAGCCATCATGTGTTAACCACATTTATGTCCAGAGCCCTGAAATGAGGGTAAATTTCAATGTGATGTTGCAACAGTGTATTTCAAAGACTCTCTAGAGGTGTTAAGGTACAGGAAGGATGAGAAATAGATGATAGGGATGGCTGTTCCTGGGCACTGTTTTGGTAAATAAACTAATATATACATTAGTATATATATAATGGAACTTCAACTTTGTGACTTGATATTATAATATCCAAATTGAAATGTGTTACTGGGATGATATTCCCGTTGACGTTAATGAGAACTCTGGCTTCAGGTAAGAAGAGCTGAAGAAACCCATAGAGTTTTTCATGGTAGTGACATAGTAGGAACTCCATGATAGTGGATTGAGAAGAGATAAAAGTAAGGGAACAATGCAGTAGAGCCTGTTCTTGCTTTGTGACAATCCAAGTACGTGGTTTGTTGTTAGTGTTCTCGAAAAGAGTGAACAAAACTATATAATCTGTTTATGATGATTTGCATATGTTTTGTTGTTTTAGAATTTTGTTTATCTGCAAGCTTCCTAACAGCTCTGGGCACTTAGCCTAGATATTTTAGACATTGACTGAATAGTACTCCCATACTAAATGCTTGGAAACACGTTTAAGCTGTAGTGTAAAAAAATAGTCAGCTCTATCTATGCTTTGTGGTTTGAATCTTCCTGATGGTATCTCCAACGTTCTGCTTTAGAGTACAAAATTACAAGGTAGGTATCTGCTTATTGTCTTCTGTAAGGCTTTTACCCTAAATATACAGTTACCAATCATTACTATTAAAACATTGCATTGCGTATTGGCTTTATTTCTATGGTGTGCTCAGCCAGGCACTTGGTGATCTTTAGTTACGGACATTTCTGGTTTTGTTTCACTCGGTTATTTCTGGCTGATTGGAGTGGCTGTATTAATATGCTTCTACCATTTCTTGCTTATAATGCTAAATGTTAAATTCAGTATGTACATATTCTTGTCAGAAATTCGTCAGAGGACCACAGCTCAAAGAAATGCTTCTACACCCACGCCTGCAACTCCTAAACAAGGCTCTCCAAAATCACTTGTTCCAGTAACAGCATCTCCTAATCTGCAGAGGGATGCATCCGCTCTGAGTGGGCCACCAGAAAGAACTGCTGTGCCATCCTTGCAGTCAAACATTCCACCAAGGCACCCTGGATCCCCTGCTACTTCAGTGCCTGGAATGGGTAAACAGAACACTTAATGTTATTTACAGTTTATATTGTTTTCTCTGGTTACCAATAAAATAGGCCATTTTCAGACAGTATGGAAATGGCATTTCATTTGGAAATAGCAGAGCAGTTATCTGATTAAGCAGGAGTTCCATATTCAATTAGCCATAACTCTTTACAGCTGGCACCTTTTGATGCTGAAACCTATTGCCTGAGCTCATTTAACTGTTATGGCTTCTTTGTTTAAATGGCAATAAAACTTTGCAGTATTCTGCAGTCAACAATATAGCATACCTTTTTATGTTCTTAGTTTAGAAGAGCTCTACAGTTATATAAATCAGGTACAGAGGAGAACACTTTCCGAATACGTTCATGTTTCTCACTAAACCCTGCACATATTTTTTAACATGCATCCTGACATTTATTTAAATTTTTACTCTAGGAGGTATACTCATGCAATCTATGCTCATAGATTAAAGTGTAAAATAGCAAATGTGCCAGAAAAGTTGTCTGTGGTGTAGCTGAATTTTTCTAAAGTGGTATGTTAGTTTGGTACAACAGTCAAGTGTTTACTGACAGGTCAAAATCTGTATGTTCCTTAAAACTTGATTTCATATCCTGAAAATGCTTTTCCCTTCATTTCTGGTTTGCTGTTCAGAAGGGATGGACTCTATCAGATAGCATCCCTCTTACGCAATTTAGTTCATGCTCTAAAATCTGAGAGATTTAGAGAGAGGGGCAGATGTTGTTATCATTCTGCTCATTGAAGGTGAAGCAGGATAGGGTAGTGCCAGGACTTCCATTTGTTGCAAGATGTCTGTCAAGTTGGATTACAAAGCAATGAAGGAGATAAAAATGTCATCTTGAAAGTAAAAGGGACGCAACTTGCCAAGATTCTCTTCAGCACCACTGTAATTTGGAGTAGTTCTTTGCTCTTTATGCAATGATCAAGAATATTTTATCTGCTGCATTTCCCTGATTTTTTTTTTAACTTCAGGTAAAGTCTTACTGTACTTCCTTGCTTACTAATCTCCATGGTGCAATGTAAAAGTAGTACAATGTATATTGGCACCTTGTCTCTTAATGGAAAATCTTGGGTAGCTGAATTTTAATGTGCCTGTTCAAAGTATTTGGTATAGTGGAATAAACTCGTCACAAAGAGTTGTGATATCTTAGCTCTTCTCAAGATCCTTTAAGCCTTATTTTTGCTTAGTAATTGTTTTACCTGTATTATGAAACTGCTAATTCTTTTTTTGCTTTTATGCCTGGAATGAACTGCAAAGGCAAACAATACTTTCTGATTATCTTGAAGTACCAGAAATTAGCTTCATACACAAAGAAAGTGGTCGTTTTGTTTCCAAAGGTGCTTACTGAAACCTGCTTATTGAAGATTCCTTACAGAGTTTAACATCACATCTTCCTTTTTGGTTAAGAGTCTGGCTATACGATAAAACAATATTAGCTATATTCTTTTTCTTGGAAAAAGGTTCAGGCACAATGAATAAGCTGGATGAATGTTAGCCTTTACTACAGAAAACGTTTAGAAGAAGAAAAACTCTTTCAAAAGGACAGTTGCCAAGCCTATTAATTAAAATATTTAATGCTTTATAGGCATACTTTTTTCACTGGAGCGAACACATCTTTCTATTGTATGCAGCAGTGGAAGCAGCTGTAATTGTCAATGTGGAAGCCCTGTTTTCTGTTAAATTTTCCCAAACCTTCCCATCCCATAAAACTTCAGTCATGTAACTGTAGTGAGAAGTATGTAAATTCAGTATCTGTAAGAGTAATATCATTGCATCTAAGTTTATGCATGGCTTGCAACAAATATGAATAGCCTTAATTATCTTTAAAGTGGAGAAGATTAATAATTCATTTTCATTATACTATATTTTGTAGAGGAGAATCAATTTAACGTGTATTACCACGGAGCTCCCATATGTTTGAAAATTAATAACCAGCAGGTAGTTGAGAGTTTGCCAAGCTTTGCAAAAATGACCAGTCTTTCTACGATGATTGCTTTTGATGTTTATATTAATTACTGGTGTCCATAACAGCATGAGAACTGAGATGGTTGGTTTGAGTTATTAGTAGGCAGGTAATTGAAGTTTTTCTTGGAGCACGTTCTAGGTACCTTTTACTTAATATTTACATTATTTTTTAACTACTAGAAACTTTCGTATGTTGTGATATACAGGTCACATGAAAACAATATATTTTGAATATAATACTAAATACATGTTTGAGTGTTAACCAGATATTGAGGAAAAATATTTTATTTTTATTGCAGATTTTTAGTCTTTCAGATCTTTGCCTTCACACCTATGTCAAACGTTGACCATTCACTTTTTTAATGGAAGCATTGGGCCTTTTGTTGTGAAGCTTTAGCAAATGTATTTTGCTTGAAGTCTTCTCTGGGCAGCTTTTTCAAAATCTATGAAATATAGAGTTCTGCCTAGCTAATGTTGGACTTTTTTTTTTTTTTTTTTCCTGTGACTGTTTTGAGGATTTTCTTAGTCTTGAGTACTACTTGTTTCCAGAATACAAGAATAATTTGGGAATGTATTCCCTGATTTGTATCTCTTGACTGTAGTTCCCCTGTTTGTGAAAGCAAGAAATAATTTAAAAAGTATATTAAGCATGTAAATTGCAGTATTTTCTATTCAAATTCATTGTACTTGTAAAGATCAGGACAGTCTGTTCAGGTCAGTTTTCCAGAACTGACAGAAACCTTGCAATGGTATGGATGAGATTAATCTCATTCTGCATGTAGGACTTGGAGAGGACATGGCTCCAAATATTTGGGTTCTACTTCTTGAAACAGTGTTTCATTTGTCCTAGGGTATCCAGGTAATCATAGGTAGCTATTGAACTTGAGCTTTACAACTGAATATAGCATGTTCTGGTATAAGTAACTTTTTCTGTTGTTGCTCTGATCTGTGAGAGATAAAAGATACCAGGTTTGAGATGGTAATTGTTGTCTGTTACATTTAATGCTGTGTTTAAACTGAAAGCCTATCTTGGATCAGTACACTAAATGCCAAGACTTACTGTGTTGTCTTTGCCTCTATATTCATGGCATACATGCTATTTTTGTGCATATATGTATGAAAATACGAGGTGTATTCCTGGGAGCTATGACTTTAGCTGGGAGCAGCACCAGGGCACGCATAAAGTGCTACAGGAAAGATAAATCTATCATCTGAGAAGCTTGAAAGCTACTGTTTTTTTCCCTTGGTATCTTTCAGTTAAATGCCCTTTTGAATTAGTTCAATTTATTAACTAAAACTACTCTTTCGGTAGTCTGTTGTTTGTATTTTTAAGTCATTTATAGGCGATTCTGTGAAACATCTTCCCAAGAAAAATACTAGACAGATAGTAAATAGAGAAAAGAATTAAAAGCTGAATGTCATCAATAAAAGTTCACCTAAGCTGTTGACTTGTATAAAATGCCTTTTGGCCAGGAATGGGTCCTTGGGAAGTGATTTTACCTACTTAGGTATTTGAATGGTGATGTTTCTTACCAAATTTTGTAACTAATTATGCCTAGCTTCTGTGTCAAGGCTAGAAGGGAAGGTAGAAGTAAGGACTGAAAGCTACATAATGGCAATTGGCAGTTTGTAATGGTCTTGTAGTAAAGCAGAAGTTGTAAAGCTTTGTGTGTGGGAAGACAAATGTGTGCCATTCATCTGCTTTAATTGCCCTATGTAAATAGAGATGAAGGTGGTAGCAACTATTGTTGTTACCTGTTTTTAAAGGAGTTTTAGTTTGATAGTAAACACATGGAATTTAAAAATATCTATATCAATAGTGGTGGTCTGGCTTTTTAGACTAAGCATAACTGAAAATACCAAACTTTCCAATAAATGTGGAGATGCAAACATATCAAGTGGCTAGATGGGGTAACATTTTTAGTTTTTTTTTTTGTGTGTTGTAATTGACTTCTACCAGATATTCAATTTTTCAAGTCTATACTAATATATGCAGAATTCAGAGTGTATAAAGAAAACTCAGTTCTAAGTTGCTTTTTAAAAAAACATGTAATTGTGAGTAATCATTAAATGCTATTACACATTAATACATTATTCAATTAATAATTTCTACAGAACTTAATGCGTGAAAGTGAAGTGGTTTAATATAAGATGAAGGAGTGGTAGAACTTTCAACTATTGTGGGTTGAAAAAACTTACAGCTTTCCTCGTAGATTAAGAAATATGGTCATTAATATTAAGCAGGCAGAATTTCTATTGCACTAGCATGCACAGCAAAAGATTATATACAGTAATATAGTTGAAAATCAATTTGACATAGTTCATGTTTTCCTAGGTCTTCATCCTCCAGGCCCTCCTTTAGCAAGACCTATTCTTCCTCGAGAAAGAGGAATTGTGGACAGAGTTATTGAATATTTGGTTGGTGATGGTCCTCAGAACAGGTAAAATACTGCTAAAGGGAATACATAAATATGTGGGAGATATGGAGCTTCTTAACTTTTTTTAAAGCAGAAGGTTCAAAGTTAAACGTATTGCAAATTGTCATAAACTTATGATATGGCCGTTTCTTAGTGCTTCATAGGAAATCTGTAGGGAAGGTGGTAACCGTTTTCACAAGATTAGGCTCTACTTTGAACAGTATTAGCCATCTGATACAAAAAGAAAAATCTTTGATGTTCAAGTAGGTGAATACATTATATTTAACAAAAAACCCACAACATATTTGATTATCACTTTAGCTTTATTACCTTTATAAATGCTTTCAGATTGCCTTCAGAACTCTCCAGGTGTATCTGAATTTCCATGTTAAACATCACTTTTCATACTGACTGTATTCTAATGAAGTACAAACTTGTAAATAGTTTGGATATTATTTTCTGACACTGATATTAAAAATCTGTTCAACTGTGAGAATCTTTCACTTTTTCTAAACCAACTTAAAAAATATATATTTTAAAATATATGGTTATTGTGTAGGGCCAACTAAATCCATTTGAATGTGGAAACTACCTAAGCTGTTAGTCAGTATCTATGGTAAAATGCATCTCCTACTTCAGTGTGTTACTGCTTAAAGGTATGTAATTATATAGTGTTCATGTTTTCTAGGTACGCCCTTATATGCCAGCAGTGTTTTTCTCACAATGGTATGGCTTTGAAGGAGGAGTTTGAATACGTAGGTAAGAACTAATGTGTAGCAGGCTTGAATACATAGGTGAGAACTAATCTGTAGCAGACTGTCATGGTTTGTGTTCCATGACTAACATGCATCATGCTTCATTTTGGTTGCAGTTAAATACTTAACTGACACTGTGAAATGTCGCTTCATATGGGAACAGTTTTATGGTAACTTACTGCTCTGTATCTTAAGATTTGCTTTAAGATTTAAAGAAGTACTTTATAGCAACATTCAGGCCAAGGATTTTATGTGTAGAAAGCTCTTCAGTAGAAATAGGCTTCCTCCAGTACATCCCTTAAAATTGCTACTGGCTTAAAATGGTTCTCAGAAGGGTTTTATATTGAGAAACTATCTGACATTAAAGTATTCCTCTTTTACCAGAACTTAAACAAAATTTTTCTTTGGCAAGAAGATCTTGGGGAGGTATCAGAAAAGGAGTGGGAACAAGCCCAGGGGTGCTATATGTGAATTTATGGCTGACGATAACTTAAGACAGACACAGCTCTTTATTGAACACAGATGTTTTATTTTGCCTCCTTTCTGCCACAAGTGTAAGCCTGATGTTTAAAAAATGAGGGAATGTTAGATAAGTCTATTTCATTTTGTTTCTCTTAATTTTGCAAGGAAAATACACAACACTGTAAGAGTATGGGCTGAAAGTTTCCTATGCATCTGAATATATTTAGTCTACGTATCATCTTAGCTCAGGTGTGTTCACAGTTCAAATGTGCAGGAAATAATCATTTCCCCCCCCACCCCATGTCTTAGTGAAAATTTTCACTTAACTATTACGTGCCATACTGTATTTCAGAACATTTTTTTTTCTTAATTAAGCATCACTGGAGCAGAATGCTCCTCAAAGAACAAATAGTGAGGGAAATGCGTTGATAGCATCCACTTAATCAAAGGGTGATTAATGGTAGGTACAGTTTATATTTTTTCATAGTGACATTTTAACAAAAAAAAGTTATCTTCCAACTTAGGTCTTTTGTAGTAAAGAATAAAAGAACACTATGTGGCAACATCTTGCGGTACTGGATTGCATTATTTTGTTCTTTGTGGTAAAATATTTCACAATGATGGACAAAAGTACAAGTGCAGCAGAGGTGACAGCAAACAGGTATTTAAGAAGCAAATGTATGCTGAAAGGGATCTGTATGGAACGATTTCTGTAAACTTGATGGACATACTCTCAGGCACTATTATTGATTTATTTAATTCTTTTTAGTATTTTGGACAGTCAAGGTATTGTGGAGGAATAAGGTGAAATATTAAATTAGTTAGACTAATTACTGTGTGTGCTTTTGTGTAGCATTTAGGTGTGCCTACTGCTTTTTCCTGAATCCTGCAAGAAAAACGAGACCTCAAGCTCCAAGACTACCAGATTTCAGTTTTGAAAAAAAGCAACCTACGGAATTACAGTCGGAAACTGAGCATCCGGAGTCAAGAGAGGGAAAACTGCAGGAGAATCAGCAGACAGAAGGTATGTGCTAATCTCATGAAGTCTGCTCTTACTTAAAGTCCATTGAAATCTCCCTGTCCCATGCACACTGGTTTTGAAAGTGCCAGCTTTCATTGATGTTTAAATGTTACATATACATGATGCATATTGAGTGAGTTTTTTATACGAACAACTTAATGGTAGGTACAGTTTATATTTTTTCAAATCTTATCCCTGCTTCTAGCTTAGCTTGTTGATGCTGTTGTCTTCTCTTGAACCGTAAAATTTCATTATATTAAACAGAATGTCTCATGCAAGTGATAGCGTAACAAAATTCTTCACTCTAGTGGTACTGATAAACAGATGGAAAACAGCACTGTAAATTAGTTAAGAAGAGAGTATGTCCTGAAGTGGTTAACTTCCACTGTGTTCAGCAGGTCATTTGATTAAGGTGTGTTGGAATTTCTGCCTTTGTTCCTTTTGCTGTTTTCCTCAGGGCAGGAAAATCTAGTAAAACTGCCTTGTTTAAAATCAGGGAGTTCAAAGACAAATTGTCAATTTTAATTTAGCATAGTTCCTTTTGAGACATTTTATAGTCTGCAGATACAGTAGGCATCTGGTATACAGCCAACAGGAAGATGCAGTGTTTTAAGACTTCAGAAATAATAATTTCAAACCAAAGAATCTCCAGTTGGCTGTGCTGTTGAATACTTGATGGAATTGTGCATTAGTTTAAAACAAGGGAGCATGTGGGGAAAAAAGTTACTGAAGAGCGTACAGCCCTGATGTTCAGTCTGCAAAGACATTGTCTATAGGAATGTAACTGTTGGAATGTAACAGAATACTTCTGTTTGGTCTTTAATACTGAGTACAAAATGGCATCTGCTTTAATTTCTGGCATGGGAAGGCTGAGTAAGACAGGCGAGACTTACCTAACTGTACCCATCTCTGCGTGTGGTCTGATGAAGGGTGCATTGTAGGGAAAACTTGCGTGGTTTCTTTTCTTGTGTCATAGTGTTCACTTAATTGCTTTTCAGTGAAGAAGTGGCCTCAGCCACTTTCAGTGTAGTTCCCGGACTCGTTGCTGGGTCACCTGAAGGGGGATAGTGTCTTGTTTTGTAGGATGGAACAAAATACAGGAGGGAAGAAATTAATTCTGATATATCACTTGGTATAGTTGAAAAGCTTCAGATTCAAGTATTGTGGATTAAGAAGACGTTTTCTTTCTTTGCCGCACATTTGTCCCTGTGCCGCAGGTTACAGTCTGCCTTAAATATGTCAATATACCTGATTCTAACAATTGTATTAGCACAGCTGAGGAGAGTGAGAATTGTTAGAATGGCAGCAGAGATAGCGGAGAATGTAACTACTTAAATGTTCTTTCATGATAAAAGTAGTGAAGCAAGACCTAAATCAAATCCGTGAAGCTAGCTAAGACAATGTAAATTTCACCTTTGCTCTCAAGTGGTCTTACTCTCTTTTCAAGTGAGTAGAGTATGGATTGGTAGCTTCTTGGCTACTTTAAAAAACAGGTTGTCTTAGAAAAGACAAGGTTTGTTATTGGGGTCTTCAAAACTCGGGTTATTTTCTTCTGTGTGAATCAAATGGAAAAGCCCTTAAAGACTTCAGCTTCTGGAGGTGTGTGCCGTGAGTGTTTCTAAGTGTTATTCAACTGCAGGTTCTTAGAGGTTTTGAGAGAGGTGGGTGCTAATTAAGCTGGTATTATCATTGAAGGAAACATTTATCAAACTATGCTTTTAATGTGTCTGAGCTGCTGAGCCAGTTTATAGATGTTTAAAAAACAAAGTAAAGCCTTTTAGAGTTGGTGCAAGATTTTCCTTAGGTATTTGAGATATGGGAGTGAAAATTCTACAAAATACTCCTTGCTTTTTATGAAAGCAGAATTTTCAGGATATAACAATGTTTTTATTGCAGTATATGTGAAATTTTCAGCTTACCTTTAACACTGAAAACTACTTGTTTTTTTGGTGTGCTCTTGTATTCTGGTGTAGTCCATTAATTACAAATAATAAATGAAAAATATCAGAGAAAAACAACAAAAAGCACTGTGGGGATTATTCACCAGTTCTTTTCCTGCTAAGAAGTATATTGAAAGTCTTGAAAAGACATAAGAAACAAGTAACTGGTATGCTGACTTCTCTTTTTAGGTAGCTTAAATATCCTGATCTTTTCTGAATACTTCATCTACAAGATGATATGAACCATTCTGTATTGGTAATCAGTAATCAGTCGGAAATAGAGGATGTGTTAATATTTAACATAACTAATATCTGAGATGTCTTGCTGATGCAACATAGGCCAGTGCTACCCAGTCCATTTGTCATCGTGCATTGTCAGTCTGTGTCTTGCCACAAAGTAATCTCTTACAAATGAGAATATCCTTTTCAGTAAATCACTTTTTCCATCAGAACCCTAATTTGAAACATAACTCGGCTTCCTTGATTGTAATTTTAAGCTACAAAGGGATAGCTCTGGGGAAGGCTTTTGGTCACTGTAGTAATATAAGTGCTGTCATAGCAAGAATAGGGTATCTTTGAGATGTAAACAAACACTAACATCAAGAAACCATGCTCACCACAGTGTTGACAACGGGGATATCCAAACCTTCTATGTAACTCATTTAAACCATAGCTATACAGCATTGAAAAAATGCAAGCTAATGTGATGCAGAAGTGCTATAAATATTTTTTCACTAGTCAGCTACTTTACTAATGACTAGAGCATGAAGCTGAATCTTTTTTCAGTTGTGTGCTCATGCAGTGACAAGCATGCTATGTGCTACTTCTATAGCTATGAGAACTGAAGAATGGTTATGTGGAGTGCTGTTGGCACTGAACCTTGGATTTTGTAATCCTCTGGAAATATGGAGTCATCAGCTGTCAATCTGATGCAGATTACTGGCACAGACGTCATGCTCTGCTATTCAGCAGTGTAACTTGGGAAATTTTAATACCAGAATGAAGCACTATACTTAAGTGTTTTTTTCTATTAAAGGCTAGTCTCTGAACATTTAGAAGTATTATTTTTCTGTATAAGATCCAAACATTAAAACACCAGGAACGACTTTTAACTCTGTGATTGATTTTGCCTTCCTCATGTTTGGTACTGTTGTACTGTCCTTGATATAGGGTTATCATTTAACGATGTTTTGAAAGATGAAACAAGAAAATTTGTCAGCTTGAGTATTTTGTATTGAATATCTAGTGCTGATGTTCAAAGGTCTTCATTAGATTACTTTGAACTTCTGATCACCATGATGAAATCTGGACTTTATGAAGACAACTTCCCTTGCTGTCTCTAGATTGTATGTTCTTTGACCATCTGATGAAATATTTTGATGATTTAATGCTTTTAGCACATCTGAAGATTCTTGACGTACAGAAACTGTTAGTATTTTTGAAAGGATTTCCATTTAAAAGGCAGATGCAAAAATCTGGTTTGCACTTCAACAAAGATGTTCACAGTAATGCTGTCCTTCAAAAATAACACTCTTCCAAGTTGTTCCAAGTATGTGCCTATTCATGAGTTCTATCAAAAGTGGCATGGCTTTGGGCAAATGTTACAGGAGGAGCAGAAACTTTAGGAATAAAACTGGTCAAGGACAAAATACTAAGGAATAAGCTTCGGTCAAATGGTCTCAGTTTACTGTTTAAAAAGCCAGCCAAACAAAAACATAACCAACCAAAAAAAAACCACAAACAAAAAACAAACAAGAAACCTGGTCTGGAAGAATTGTTTCAGAGATTTGGCTGCTTCTTTACCAAATCTGCACTACTTTTGCAGGACAGCATGAGTACACTATATCTTTGTAAGCCATTATTTCTTCTAAAAGATCCAAGTATCTGCTATGCTTTTTCCTTAGTTCAGCTAGTATGGCTAGAATTCTGATTTCTCAGTAGATCCTTGTCAGCTTAAGTCAAGTTTAATGACTTATTAACCATTTTTTTAAAAGAATTTGTTACACTTTTTTCTGGCTTTGTGAATACCTGCATACCAGATGTTTCTTCTACTTGACTTAGTGATACAGTATTGCAATACCACTGGTTATGCAATGAAATACTCTGCAACAAAAAGAGGGGTAGCTGACCTCTTGTAGTGTGAAGTACATGTGCTTTTGTAAATACTAAGCTATAAGCAGAAGTGCTAGGGACAGAACTTCTGTAGCCAGAAGCAGGGCTTTTAAGATTGCATTGATACAGTTCTTAAACTTGCCTTAGGCTGTTTGCTGTTGAGATTATATATGTGTAGCTGCATTCAGTTAAATGATGTATTAATAACTGATCCTCAAGGATGCTAGCTTTCTTTTGTCATCTTTAAGCTTACTTTCAGAGCTTTACCTTTCAGCTACTGCACTTAAAGCAGTAATTTAAATAACTTAGTTTATTAAGGTAGACTCTCCACTAGTCAGTGTATTTAAAATGAAATCACTGTATATATTTAATACAGATTGATCATGTTTGCAGTTGGAGCAAACAAGTAGCGTTGCTTGCTGTGACCACCACAGCTTCCTATTTTAAAGTATCTACTCTTTAGTTCCTTAATTTTGTCAGACCTTTAATTATTAGATTCATTTTCCATGTAAGTTGCTTTTTGACTGTATATTCTGCAGAGTTTCAGTGGTTTTACTAAGTTCATTAAACAAAGTGAAGGGAAAGGTCATGTAAACTAAATACCTGACTTTTTTTCTTTAGGGAAACAGTGTCTCCATGCTTTTCAGTAGAATATAGCAGTGAGAGCAGCATCCCTTTCCTGTTCCTTTGAATATAGGTGGTTGGAACATGCATCCTATCCGGCTTTCTGCTTTTCAATGGAAGTTTCTACTAGTGGCTAAATGTCCTTGGGGCTGTCCTCAAGCCCATTGTAGATGCTCAGCATCTTCCTAATCACACTGAATGCATGGTTTCCCTCCATCCCTACATTGACCAGGCTAAGAACAAGTCACATTTACAGGTTGCTGGATCATAATTCTGAGGAATAAAGGATTGAACATGAGTAGATGAGTGTTTGCACTATACTACACGTGAGTTAAAGGCATGGAGTTCTCTTCCTCCCATCCTATACTTTCTTTGTGATGAAAGCTTCAACAGCAGCAGTAAAGAACAAATGTAACTTAGGTGTGGAGGGGCTAGAGCAGGAGAATGCACAAACTCATTCATAGAATTGGAGGCTGAAGAAAATAAGCAGAGTTCAGAGGAGGAGAAAGAAAGCTGACAGTAGGAAGATTATGAATACTCAGTAATTTTTGTTGGCTGTTTTGAGATGTTGGGAACTGGATTTTTCTGTCTTTTTTTCTAATTACCTGGCTCCTTACAGGTAGTTTCCACCTAGTAGAGTGTTTAGGCTCTGTGTGGCGGTTGAACTTATACAGAAAAAGCTGTACAATTGCTATCACTTCCATTACCAAGCACAAGCTGAATTAAAATAATGTCTTCTGGTATTCTCTCTCATTAACCAAACAAGCCTAGAAAGATTCTGAGTGTGAACGGATACAAACAATATTTTCAGTGGGGTCTGGTGAACTCTTTTTCCATAGGATTTTCTTTTTTCTTCAATTTTATAGCTTTTACATGGGACCTCCTTTTCAGAAAAATATTTTTTGGCAGTTCAGAACTTTGTGGTGACTGGTTGAAATCTGTGTGTGATTGCAAAATATTTTCACAGGCCTTCTAGAAATATTAGCTACATCTTCATTTCTGAAAATCGTTATTTGATCATTTTTCTTTTCACAGAACCTAAAGAACCATCCCAGAGCGTTGAGACAAATGAGACAGATGATAAAGCACTAAGTGCTGAGCAGCTGAATGATGGGCTAGCTGAAGAAGATGAAAAAGAAGTAGCAGAAAATGTTTCAGCAATTGAAGACTCTATTTCAGATTCTGCTATTTCAGACGAACAAAGTGAAAAATCTTTAGTGAAAGCTGAATAAAGTACTTCAAGTGCCTTCAGTAGCTAGTTTTTAGCTTTGTTCATGCCTGTTGTTACTATTCAGGTGAGCTTTTTTACATGGTACAACTTAAAAATCTCGCTTGAGCTTATACTGCCTCAACTGCCACAGTATGTCAAAGCTATGTGTGAAAGTGAGTATTGTAAATTAAGCATGTGTCTTTAAATAAGTTAACTCACAAAATGTATAGTTGGTTGACAGTCATAGCTGTTGCTCAATCTGCATATTTAAAAACTTAAAAGTTTTATTAAAGGTGACCTAAAATTTGACCTTTCTAGCTGTCAAATGAAGAGCCACAAACTGGCCACAACACAACTGACCTAGTAAGTTTGGTCTAGTGAACTTAAAGATGCTTTTTAGTTCTTCCTGTTAAATTGAGTACATCTTAAACACAGTTGTTTACAAGCTGAGGTGTCATCTGACATTTGACTTAAGCATTTGGAAAGTGTCATTACAGTGTTGTTAATGTCTAACTCATTGTCTAACTTTTTGACAGAATTAAGTTAAATGACACTCACAAAAATTGCATCTCCTTTGGTATTTGCATTGCAGATAAACCAGAGGCACGTACATACAGAACTGTTTTGTGTTTACATAAAATATAGAAAGTCTCTGCACTTGATTGTACTTGAATACAAAGCACTATTTATACCTGTACAATAATGACAAGATATAAGTGAATTTTGTGCCTTTGTGTATTTTGTTAAAGGAAAATAAAGACATCTAGCAGCAAGATTTGCTTTGTGATTCATAGAACTTAATAGAACTTCTGTTCTGCTGTATGCAGCAATTCCACAGTTACTTGTAGAAGTTCAGGAGGAGTATAACATGGTACAAGGAGCATGTATATATGTTGCTAAGATGGCTTCCTTACAATAGAAATAGATCCCTCATTGGTAGTGGGAGCTTACATGTGATTACCAAAAGATTTTCCAACTATGCTTAAAGTCTGTTGATTGTATTTATGGTTAAAATTGCAATGAATATTTGCTGCTGGATTACTGAAGCTGTATGTGTTTATATAGCTTTTAAAGCTAAGGACTCGTGTGCATTTCCTGTTTTTTTTTAACTGGGGACCTGGACTAGCATGTTTCTGGTGCCTAGAAATGAGACATCTAAATCAAACTGATTTTTTTAATATTTTTAAACACATGCTGAGCCTGTGTAGTTTGACTCTGTGAGTAGTTGTGATTAGTTTTATATGTGTGATGTCCTCCATGTACTTTACAATATGGAAGGAAGGGGAAACTTCAAACTTTTGTTTAAATCATCTTGGTCCCAAAGTGAAATAGTTTTACTTTGTAAAGGCAGCAAAAGGCTCAATCTTAGTAAATCAAAAGCTCTCCACAAGTAAAACATATTTCTAAATGTGACCATCTCTTAATAAGAGACATAATTCTTACCCGAACAGCAATGATTTATTTTCCAAATAATTGTTTTGACTCTCTAGGGTTAATTTAAAAGCTCAACTGTTTCATCAAGATAGAATTTTAGGAGAAAGTCTCTATTTAGATAAATGAAGAAGTCTTTTTCTGGTTCACTAACTAAATTGCAATTCATATTTTAATTAGTAGAATTCTAAACAGAATGTAGGCAAGTGATTAAAGGAGTGCTTGTAGATGTTTGGCTATATTTATATAAACAACAATTAGTAAAAACAAGTAACTGTTGTGTGTAACTCTCTTAGTTGTAAATGAAAAAGAAAACAGGCTTTTTCCTTCAAATATTCTATTAGGATATAAGAAAGGTACAGGGTACAAAGGGGAATACGTTCTTTAATAGAATGTATATTACATTCCAAAATGTCTTTAGAAATTGGAATAATTTTGCCTGAAAGTTGAAATATTTGTGTTACTCTGTAAGACTTTCAGATGTTAATATCTCCTTTGTATTTTGTACATCACTAGTTTATCTGTTCAGAGGCTGATTGTTTTGTTAGAAAGAAAACCATAAGGTACTTCAGTAGTTCAGACCAGTTTGTTGGATGTACTGACAAGCACTAGAAACAAGTAAACTTTGGCACACAAACCAGTGTATGATATATTTAATGCGTGAATTACTAACCTCAGATTCCAAAGGGACAGTTACTCTAGTTGTGTGTTATTTCATTTGAAAAATCTTATCTTGGGTGTCTGTTTTTTATAGAGTAATTTTATTTCTTTCCCTTAACGAGCAATCATTGAGCTGTAATACATAATATCTATTGAATTGACTGAGAAAACAATCTGTTGATATTAGAGTTATTTACTATTTTTTTATTAGTCTGGAAGATGTCTGTCAGCTATTCTGCTTTTCTCAAGGAAACTGATGCTTTCAGTTGTGTAAGGGTGTTGGGAATCAGATTTTTTTTTTGGAAAGAGGAGAATCAGGTGTGGAGGGGAAGCAGGGAAGCATTATTCCTCCAAATGTTTTTAGATGTGATATTAGCAGCTTGCAAAAGGACTGCTTGATGCTATCGGTTTAATAAAAGGGTCAAGTGAAGACAGTTAACCTCATGTGAAAATAAATACTTCTTAAAGAGCAAAAGACTTGAGAACAGGAGCTACCTAGAATTTTGTGGGAGAGAACAAGTGAGTTTTAAGCACAGTTTCCCTGAAAGGCTTTTTTGATTTAGGGGAGAAAGGAAGGAAAAAAAAAAAAGGCAATAAGAACAGTATATCCAAGCAAATTGTTCTCATATTTTATTCCCTCCTTATTGCTTCAGAAGGTTTGCAAAAGATGTTGAAGATATCCAGGTATTTTGGTAAAGAGATCTATTTTTAACTTCTTAATTTTTCAATCTTCTAAAGGAACGATGAGGGTAGAAGGTGAATTCATCTGCAAGTAAATTCAGACTCAGGAGGTATATATGATAGACTCTAGGCTTTCCTCAATTTACAGTAAGCGTTCACAGAACTCCTGCCAAAACCCCTGCCAAGTATGTGTGCCCCAGTCCTGACACATGAGAGAAGAGGATTCTGTTTCTGCAGCAGGTGCTTCTTGGCTCCTGACTACCGCAAGAGTCAATAGTGAGAAAGATACTCTGTCCTAGAGGAGCTAGATCAAAATCTAAAAATACATGCCAAGAAAACAAAGCTTAGATTTTGAATAGCCACACTTAATCATGTCTGTGACCCTGAAAAACTTGAAGTAGGATTATGGAGAGCAAACGTGCTAATTGCTGGTGGTATTTAATCCAATTGCAGACTGCCTCATGAATGATTGTGGGGAATGGAAGAAAGCACAGGACAAATACTATGGTTCCATGTTCTGGCAGTATTCTGTCTTCCTAGTATGTGTTTGAATCACATTTTATTTCAAAAATACTAGAAAGCTGGGTCCAGAGAAAATCACACTTGTGAGAAGTTTTATACAAGCTCCCTTTCTTCCTGTGGCCTGGATGGAGAACAAAATCTTGAAGTGGAGTAGTGAAGTAGTACTTGGGAGACTTGTTGGTGCTAGGTTTTTATTGCTTCTGAAATATTGTGAGTAATTGCAGAGGTTTCCTTTTATCCAAATAGTTGTATTACAGGGGAATTATCTTGGTTATGTACAATCTGCCATTAAAGACAAGTGAGTGCTCTAGTTCAAAATAAATTGAAGTGAGTCAGTTGGTCAAATTTAAGTGTTACTAAGAACACTTCAGAACAGGGAAATAAGGGAATGCTACTTCTTACAGTAATACCTACTCTGAAGGAGAACATGATTGATTGCCCTAAGACATTTTGACAGAAATAGATCATTTAGTGGAATTCTATTATGAAAGTGGTTTGTCTCAAGAGAGCTGTTCAGTCTACAAGGAGGAAAAGTAGAAGCTTGCAAGGAAAAGCAAAGAAAAGTGATGTGGAAGCTGCCTTCATTTACGATTTGGTCTAAGCTGCCTTCATTAACGATCTGGTCTAGAAGTTATCAAAAGCATGTAACTAGGGGTGTATTTGCTTGCCTTGAGGTCAAGATCAAGAAGGCTGTGGTACAGGAGTACTGCAGCAGTACTGAGTACTGCAGCCAGTGGAAGGATTTAAAGAACAGTGGAGTAAACCCAATTGGGGCAGCAGGTAGGAGGGGATTGGGATGTTGTTTTGTCTGACAGGACAAGGCCTTAAAGCACTTAAAGAGAAGACCTTGACAACTTCTAGAAGATGTAGCAGGGTTTGGCTATTATTGCATGGCAGTACATACCCCAGATTAATAAATTCTTATGTCAGAAACAGTGTGTCTTTGCAATTAACAGCAACAACAAAAAACAAAAAGCTTGTTTGCTTTTTAGAATTAATCCAAAAATAAGTGACTGACTGATAACTTGGTAGAGTAAGACTGTCTAGCTACTACTTGAGGACAACTGCAGAAAGTTGCTCCTCCTTTCAATTAAACTTTTTTTAACTCCTAGGATTAGTGAAACTAATAGTAATAACACATTAACCTTTAGAGGCTTGTGGGGAAAAAAATACTTTTCCCTCCTGTCTGTGGTTCCATACTGTATTTTCTTAACAATACTTGTGCACTTGTGAATATGTGGTAACGGGTGAGTAGGTTAGAGCAAGCTGTTAATTATTCAATAATTGTTGAAAATCCATCTTCAAGTTTTCAGTACAAGAGTAATGAAAGATTTATTTATAAAATTAAAAAAAAAAAAACTCACTCCAGAAGAAGCTTGTCAGGTCTTCCACAATGAGGAAGAGAATCCACAGGGGTATGGCCTTTCTGTGAATGTTTCACTAGAAAATAACCCTGATGGATATGATTTAGCAATGTTGTTGGCAAATGTCATTTGATCAGTATGTTGAAGAAAAATCTTTACTCTCGCTTCCTTCCACGTATTGCTGATGGTTTTTTTTAATAGTATCTGAGATGTTTTTTTACTGTTCAGCCACATGTCCAGTCGTGGTTAAAAGTTAGCGTCTCAGCATCTCGTGTTCAGATTACGTTCTGAAACTAGTAGATGCAAACTTGTCTAGATTCTTGTTACAGTGAGCTGCTGAAGTTTCACATAAATAATCTGTACACTGCAACCATTAAAAAAAAAAAAAAAAACTACAAGCATAATAAAACTCAGAAGAAAGTGAGTTCACTGTGAAAAAAACTCTGGAAGAGACTGGAAATTTGGAAGTTCCTAGCAACTTGGCCAACCAGCCTTGGCGGAGGGCAAGGGGTTTAAAATGGAGTTCAAGAATGAGAGGAACAGGAGACATCTGGTTACCAGTGGATTCTTTTTCAGGTTCTTTGCCTCTCCTGTCTTCTTTGACTTAATACATTAAATTATGGGACCTGGGTGATACTTCATAGAAGTTTTTTTTGCCAGGAAGTTTGGATACAATTAAAATGTTTGTGAAAACTGTTAATTAGAAAACCGGTAATTGGCAATCTGTGGCAGTGATTTCCTCTGTCAGCTCCACCAAAGACCATGAACTGGAAGTTTTTGAGTTTGTGGAGGATGATGAGAAGAGTTGGTTTTAATTCCTCACCTTCTTGATTATGTCCCTACTGGGCTGATTGGCACAGGGCTTTGGATTCGAGGTCTTGATGTATGTATTCACACACCATGCTTCACAACTGTCAGAGGAAAACCTAAACTTCAATCAGAAGAGTTCAATGCTTGAGATTGTCTGGTAGTCTGAAGTTGAGTACTTCATGCTCTGAAATCTGTCTCTTCAGAGGAAAAAAGACAGCATCCTGAATAGGCTGGAATTGCTTTGCACTTCATCTCTATTGGTAGTTTGGGTATGCAACAAGGTTGTAGCTTTTAACAATAAGAACTGCTGCCCTCCAGCATTAAAAAAAAAAAAAAAAGGAAAGCAAAAAAGCTGTCCCTTCTGATCATGAGTCTCAAGGAATTTGACTTCTCTTCACCATTGCTTTTGATTTGTGAACCTCTCTGGGGTCCTGTCAGGTCACATTCAATCTTTCCTCTGCAAGAATAAGACCTACAGAAGTGTATGATGGGCAGGATAGAGAGAAGGGTTTTAAAATGAAACATATTGATTATACAATAATTTGCTCCCAAACCTTGGGGTTTTGAGATTAAAGCAAACACTCCTAAGATTCTTGATAGATTATCTAACCTGGCAACAGTGCAAAATCTGAAGCACTGAATCATAATATAGCCCTTCCAAGGTTGCATAAAATCAATTTGATCAGGAATTAATTTTTACATAGAAGGGAGGGTCCTGACCAGTTCTTATAATACTGGTTATTTCTCACCGTAGTCACTGTGGGAACAAACATACTTCCAGGCTTCTGTACACACCTGGCACTGCACTGCTAAGCATTCTCAGTGAACAATTACTAATCTTTTTTTAAGAGTGTTTTGTAAGCCTTTTCCACTGTGAAATCATGTATTCTCCTTCTGTTGTATGACAAGAATAATATGCAAAAGGAAGATTGCAACTGCCTGAGAGAAGTACATGCAGCAAAATTCTGAAATAATCAGATATACAGGAGAGAACGGGGTGGGGGGGAGGGAGGGATGCTGGACAAATACTAGAGATCCAGCAATTTGGGGTATTCGATTTGTAAATTCAAATTCAACTCTAAATTTGTAACTTATATTGAAATAATTCTCTCTCCATTTTGCTGCATAAATGAAAATAGAGATGCTGTATTTGTAGAACGCTCAAGCAACAACAGACCATTCCAGCTATCCTGGAATGGTCTGCCCTCTAATTCCTTGCATCGCTTCAAGGAGTTCTACTCAGCTGAGGAAACATAATTTTGAATTTCTTAGCATACAACATTTCACACACAAAAAAATATTTTACATGATGTTTTAGAAGTAATATGAAAGTTGGTATTTCTTAAGAAATGTTTGTACTTATATCCTGTATATTTTGTACATAGGGTTTTTAAACAGGAGGTCCTGTATATTTATAGTTTGTTTCTATTGTAATAGGTTTCTATTGTAATAGCCTTGTTGTTGCATTAGTAAATATTGTGTGTTTATGTAGTATGTGGTATAAATAGTATCTTTATTCAGAAGTATCGTTTGAATCCTAGTAATGGCCTTGATAAGAAGTTACATCAGATGAGGATGAACCTCCATTAAAATCAGTGACAAAGACTTTGATTAGTGTGAATTCTTAAGGTCTGATAGACTTCATAAAAATGTTGTTCTTAGTTTTTCTGCTTGTAATTGAGGAAATGTTTAAACTTTTGCCGCCTTTTGAAATCTGATATTTTACCAAATTAAGCAAATCCTTAAAAGAATGAAATCATATATCCAGTTGTTGAAAAACGTTGCCTTTGCTGTTTGTGTAATTTCTTATGGAAAAACATGATTCTGAAAAAGCTATTGTACGTTCACCTGATTCAGACTGGTGGTGAGAATAAGAGGCAGGTTGCTCTTTAGCTCTTTGCATAGTAGCGATGCATGGTTTTTAAGGTGATGGCTCTCTCTAGTAGTTCATTCTGTGCTAGCTGTACTCAATCAACTTGGATTTCATATTTATTTAAGGCCCTTGTATACTACCAAACAAGGATCGGGGAGGTCTCCCTCCTTCCCTAGTGCAACTCCATCCCCACAGCTGGAGTGGCATAAGTAGAAAAAGAAAGTTGTTCAGGGTTGAGTAAGTTCTAATAAGCCCCACTTACCTGTGCTGCCAACAGCTGGGAGAATTCCTGGCCGATGGCATCAGCAGCCGGCCACCCTCACAGGTCAGCCTGGCACACGGCTGCAAATGTGCAGTGAAATTGAGGCATTGGATGCCTGCTTTGAACTTGATATAAAAAAAAATAGCGTGGCAATTGCATGGGAGGACCGTGGAGTTGTGAAGATGCTGACTTTTGCCAGTGATTCCATCGGCAAAAACATTTCAGGGGGGTTAGTATAGGTTTTATTGTATCTAAATGGTGATTTATGTCCTTATTCTTGCATTATTGTCCACAAGGTACTGCCCTGTGTCACGGGCCTGTATTACCTAATTTTTTCAGCCGGTTTCATCTTCATTAGTACAGCTGCTTTAGCTTGTGATCAGTGTAGTGCACCTCATTGATAATCTAAGGGAGTATTAGACACACAGAACTGACACCTAACCCTGTCAGTCTGGCTGATTGACCCCTCAGCTTCCGAAACATGGGTTCATTTTTTTTGAAACCCAAGTTAGCCCTACATCCATTTTCACACACGTTCTGGGCAGTTTAAAGGTTGGTCAGAATCGAATATTGCTCTTTCAAATTTGATAATGTATGAGTACAGAACTGTGACCTTTGATACACAGTAATACATCAACATGACATGAGCAGTAAGTGCAGCAATTACCTTTACTACACTTGAGATTGTGTTTTAGTTCTCATCTTGTAAGCAATTATTTCAGGAAAAAAAGGATGCTTTTGAGTTAAATATTTCGCAAATAGGGTAAATGCGGGAATTAGTCTTTGGAGACTTTGATTTACAGGTGGATGTTTCCAAATGAATCTTGGCTTTTGAATTAACGCTGGTTCAGTGTGCCATTGGCTGTTTTACAATGCCTTTTTTTTCTGGGAGTTCCTTTAACCCTTCTTTGCGTTCCAAAGTAATTTTCATATTCTGATTTATGGCTAAAGAACCCCATCCTGCAAGCAGTTAAAAGCGTGTTCACATCACTCATAATAATACTCATGATATTCACATGCATGATGATAATACAAGTCCACATGCTTTTAAGTGTCTTTCAGAACATATGAGAGTATGTCAGTCACCATGTATCGATTTTTTTTTTTTTTTTTTTTTACAAGGCTGGTTTAGTTGCTCCAGCAATGTTTCATCTTTTCAATGTTTCATCTTTTTCTTGAGCAGAAACTTGATTTAGTTAACTGGGTTTTCTATCTCACCTGTTACAGTTTAATTGCATAATGGTGGTGCCTAACAGGTAGGCACTATAAAAACCTAAATCAAACTTACTTTTTTTTTTTTTTTTTAAAAAAAAAGCCCAAAGCCTGTAGAAATCTGAGGAAGTGAGAGCTGATACCAGTTGTCTTCAGTTCTGTGGACTAAAAATCAGAATAAAATTAAGCAGAAGAAAATTATTCTAAGCAAGCAACTGAATAACCATGGTGACTTTGCATCAGTGCTGTCCATCTTGAGCAAAACTTAAAAGAATAACTTGAAGTAGAACTCCTTGTTCTTCTAAAATGTCTGCTTCCTCAGCAGCTGGGCATTGAGCATTGTTGGCTTGCTTGAGATACTGAATGTTCTCCTCTGTGAAGGTGATTTGTAATTCGGGAGCTTGGAAGAGTGCTGTTCTAGATTGAGGTGAAATCAACACCTTTTATAATGACATCTTTTATAATGGCTTCTTTAAGCTGTCAAAACTCCATACCTAATCCACAGTAAGAGTAAGGTTTGGTCTTTTGGGGACAGTTGCTCAGGAGGCAGATGGCTGAAGAGGCTGGTGTGGAATGAGGACTGAGTGAAGCCTTACTATACCTTGCGTGCGCTCACTAGATTTGCACCTGGTCACAAACTGGTCACAAACATAAGCTTTTCTAGTGGAAATTCCTTCAAGATGGAGGGGTTGTGCTGGCAGACTTTCTACCAACGGCTAGAAAACTCATGACTCGATAGTGTTGTTCCCCCTCTGGGAGGAAAAGCAAAACAAATACATTAGGTTGCTACATAAGTTAGTCCTAATCAAGCTCTTGATGATACAACTTCTGCAAAGCCACAAGGAAGGTGCTGCCTGGGGAAGTTCTGCAAACATGCTTCTGTGCTGTTGTGTTACTTGCAACCTGTCTAACATTAACTTTTTTGCATTTTTCCTTAATTTTGAATGTTATTAGTACTAGTTTATAGTACTAGTTTATAGTTATGGGGGGGGGGGGGGGGCCGAGGGGGAGAGAAGTGCGGTATTTTCCAAACAAAACAAAAAAACACTTGTAAATGGCATGTCTATGGAAATCTTGAGGAGAAAAAGACTGGAAAGCAGAGCAGTTTGTAGACCAAGCTACTGTCTGTGGTGCTGACTCACCTGGTGCACGTGGGTCCAGCAGCAGGGTGTGGAAGCTCATCAGTGGGGGCTCCATTTTCCTTGGGAGTTTCCCTCAGCCAAAGGATGCCACTGTGCAGGCAGGTGGCTGCAAGTAACAATAGCACCCCTGCATTGTTACCTGTCAGTATCTTGGTTCTTATTTGCTCATGCTGAATTTGTTACTTCTAGTGACAATTTAGGCATCGTTTATTCATCTCTGTAAACAATACTGTCTAATGTAATAGTAGTCTTCTTTATTTTAAAGAATTGACAGCACTGGTATTCCTCAGCAGTAGAATCCCCTTTTTAATATCTGGAAAATATTTCTCTTCATATTTTAGAGAAGAGAGCGAATGTAATATTTTTTCACTGTTCCTTCTCTAACAATATGAGTGGAACTGTTTATTTTTCCCCAAAAAATGCTAGAATTTTTGTTTGTTTCAGCTATTTGGCTGTAGCTTTGTGTTGCTGGGCTTTTCTTAAAGAGACAATGAATGACAGTCTGGGTGCAGAATATATTTTTCTTTTTAAGGGTTATCTTAAAACTTACAAGTTTGCAGTGGTGAAATTCTTCAGGAAGTAGACTGTTAGATTATTGACCAAATGGTGAGCAGATGAAATCTAGGGACACTTGATGGAAACCACTTAACTAAGGCTGTGTACAAGTTACTGAGAATACTCCCAGTATATTATAATAAGGCATTATGTTCATCTTGTCATGGAAGTCTGATCGATTTGATTTTAAAATCTCAGCTGCTTTAAGAACTTTCGCAAGATGCATTATGCGTAAGTGCAGTGATTCTGGGGGCTGGAATATTGTTAGTCATTGTGAGCAGTACAGAATGAGTCTCAGGATGTGTAATGTGATAGATGCAATTTTTGTTAGATTTTTTTTCCAAGGCCAATTTAATTTTGATTTATTTGCCTCATTAACCCAAGGATTCAGAAAATTGAATGCCACCTGAGTGAGGTATTATTAACACTAGTGAAATATTTTCAAAATCGGTCTATGCTTATAAATCGGCCTTTTGAAAGCATTTTAAAGGCATAATGATCTGTTGTGAAAATGTACAGCATCATTTAAAAATTGCAAAATGCTTATTTGATTTCTGAAATAAGACTTGGTCACCTGACATAAATGTATACTGATCTATTATTTATGCTTTGAAAATAGAGTTGATAAAAAACATAAGTGTTCTTGATATTATATTTTGTCATATCTAGCTAAAAAGATTGAAATCCAGAGAAACAATTTTCTGAAGAAATGAAATAGTATGCCCTCCTGAACCCCTGGGGAAAATAGCCTCTCTGTTTGCTCAGAATATGAAGCAGTAAAACAGTGTAAGTAAAACAGACAGCCCATGTCACATTCCTATTTGTACAGTTTGGAATGATGTTTTAAAAACACTTTCTAGTTATTTTTGATAAATAAATGGTGCAAATAACATCTGCAAACCAACCTTGCTGATGTAAGATTTTTCAAATCAGATTTGTTTGTCAGTGTAAGTCAGAAAATTGCTTTGCAAAACTAAAGTTTTATAACTCCCCAAAATATGCATAACAAATGGACAAGAATGTCCTCTCCTTTTACCTTACCTCAAACACTAATGCTGATTCTCTATCATCTTTGCTCATGGACTCAGAAGGTAGCTTGATAAAATTATCAAATATTCAAAAGCTCATTTGCTAAACATGGACATGTTTAAATTAAATATCTGAATGCTCAAAGTGGTGCTGGGGTGTCCAGCAGCCCTTTTGGAACTGAGAGTCCTGGGTCAAGCCTAGAGATTTCCACCTGAGATGGTAGTGCCGCAGTGAAAAAATGAGCTCAGAGTTGTCTGAGCCTTCCACAGGTGATGTGCTGGTGGTCAGGGAGGAACAAAGGAAACGAGAGTGTGTGTTGCCTGGATCTTGCTCCCTGCAGATTCTTCCTAAGGCTGTCATACTGAGGACAAATGGGAATTCTTCAAAGCCTAGTGGCTTCCAGAAGTGCACTCAGAGTATGAACACCGGTTCCACTTTAATTTCCTTCATCGAGGTAAAAGCTGAGATGGGGAAAAATTCCTTGGCAGCAAGGTTGGAGTGTGACACCCCAGCTCTACAGATGCCCCATTGCCCAGGACTGGCCAAGTAAGCCTGTGACTGGACACTGCCTGAAACACGGCTCATCGAGGGAGTTGGCTTTCAGCTGCTGTTGAGAAACATACGTCCTGAAGGCAAAACGTGTTTGGGCAGAATTTCTTTCCTCACTTGTTATGCTTGAGACTTCTGCTGTCCACAGAACTGGTTAAAAACAGCTTAAATAATATTTTCATTAGGATTCTCAGCCAAAGGGCTCCATGTCAGGCTAAATTTTATGATATATCTGCAGAGTACAAGAGACATATATTTTGTAAATAAGCATGTGTTTAATAGAGAAAAAAGCATTTGTTTTTATTTGTTAACCTTAATCTTTAAAAAATGTTTTAATAAAAAACCTATCCTTGGATCTTACACAAAACTGGAATGGAATATTTCTTGGCATTTTATTTTGATATCCTAACAAAACCTGAACACTGAAGAGGTTTATTTAGTCTAATAGCATTTCATTGAGTGAGTCTCTTTTCATTGAGTAAAAACAGGTCCTGGGCAGGGAGTCATCGACAGGGTCAGGGGTTGAATTCTAGAAGTTATTTTTGGGTTATAATTATATACATTCACTGTTGTATACAGCAGTGGTGGTGATAACTGAGAATGTGATGCCTGGAATAGTCTACATGGATATTTCTGTAGAGCAGATACAAGGACTGAACAAGGTAATATTAGGTCCTAAAAAAATTCAGCATTATTAATCCACCCAAGATTGATTTCAGGTTTCTCTTTGGCGAAAGGCTCAAGTGCTTCAATACAACATGTCTACCCATAATTTCTCATTTCTTAATGACAAGGACATTATGTATAGCCATGAAAGGATATCACCATGATTTTAATTGAATCTGACTTCACTGCATCATTTACTTCCTCAAATTTTGTTTTAACGTAGTATTTGTCCAAGTAATTATTAATTTAATTTGTCAGCACTTTTGATAAAAACAATTTTCTATGTGCTTAATTGACGATTCCTTGGTTATGGGCAAGGCATATACCACCTGCTGGCTGTCAGAACTCTTGCACTGGCTGGAGCAAGGACTTGTGTAGACTGCTTGTCCTTGCTTACTCCTCAAATGGGTGTTTAACAGTGTTAGATCATTCATTCTTTTTTTTTCCTTTTTTTTTTTTTTTAATTGCTAAATTTTGGGTGTCATTACTGTGAGGCCAAAAGATCTTGGAGAGAAAAGGCAGTTTTCATTTCCACTGGTGTCTTACTGTCCTAGCACACTTCAGCATAGATGTTACATTTTATTACTCAGAGTGCCATGGAATGTCTCCAGAAGAGCTGATTGAATTAATGCTTTTATTGAATAAAAAAATATTGGGGGCAGGAAGTGAGGGAGGAACAGGAAAAATGAATGGCACCAAAAAGCCCCAAACAGTCTTTTGGTTACCTTTCCCTTGGGTAAAGGGAACATGGCTAATATGGAGGTCTGAAATTCTTCTCCTGGAAGCACTTTGTTCTGGGCAGGCTGTGCCCTGGGACTTGAACTGATCATTGCAGAATGCGTCAGTCTTCTACTGTCACAGACATGAGCTTGCCCATGCTCAAAATTCAAGCTATGATTATCATAAATCAATCACTGATGACTAATAAGGAGTTAAATCACTCATAATACCAGGTATGCTAGAAATATGATATTCAGTCTCAGAAGCAATGGAAGTATTAACTTACTTGTAGCCAAAAACATCACTGTCTAAAATTAATTTATTAAAGTGGCTATCAGTGGTTTTTATAAACTCTTACATGCAGCGTGGTCTGTACTTTCCTTAATCCGAGATCTCCTGAGGGGCTCCAATAATGTGCAGAGGAACTACCCATGGTTAAAGAGCTGAGTTGCAGTGGAGATCTTGAAAAACTTTTTGGTGAGTTCCATTTGCTAATAGGCTGTGAAAAGTAAAACTTCCACAAGATTTCTCCTTGCCTATGCCTCACCTTCTTGCTGGGGAAGTACAAGGGGAGGGGAAGAGAAAGCCTTGAAACCACGCAAACACTTCCAGGCACACTGCTGTTATCAGTGCTATTTTAGCCACCAATCCAAAACAGAGCAGCATATAGGCTGCTATGGAGGAAGTTAACTCCATCCCTGCCAGACCCTACATGGACAGTTCTGAGTGCATGTGGATGCTCTCAGGAGGTTAAGTACAGAGGCAGCATCACACTGGAGAAGGCT